>NW_027331947.1:351217-473717 GCF_048418815.1 Hemitrygon akajei
GGACTGCACTTGACTGACGTAATCAGACAGTAAATAATTTTTTAAAAATGATTCTTTTTAAATCTGTTGAAACCTGTCCCGGTGGAGTAGCGAAATAGCATTAAAAGCCCAGGATTGTACAGCCTCGACATTTCATTCCGGGAGATCTGTAGGACACCGGGCAAGATCACTCGCCGGAGAAAATGCCTGCATATTGGATAGGTTCCAGCCTGTGTATAGAATATTGTATGTGTTCATTGTCGTCATTGGAGTTCCTGGTGAGTGAGCAGAGCTATTCGTGTTAGGCACTTCTGTCTCTAAAACCGGTGTGAGCTCGTTTGGGGTCCATTTTACCATCTTCCCCCTTGATGCTCGTGGCAGTAATATCCGTCAGTGATATCGATCCTGACTATTCAATATTCTGATTTATCATATTTACTGAAGTACTGAACTAAACCCCTGTCTCTCCTCCAATTTTCGGGATCGACTAAAACGTTATTCTTGCATTTGATGGAATTTTGTTCAGAGTGGTACCAATGCTGGGGACAGGCAGCTTTCCGGGAATGTGAGACTAGAAATGTCATACATTGTGGTGTTGACTGTTATGAGTTATTGACCCGAGTGAATACTTGGTCCTTAATGAAACCCTGTACATGTTGTGTCAATATTGGGAGCCGTGAATCTTCCGGGAAGGTGTGAATGGGAATTTTTTATGACACCCTGTCCATGTTGACCCACTGCTGGGGACAGACAGCTCTCCAGGAAGGGGAGACTAGGAGACCTTCAGTGACACCGTCTCCAGAGTTGTCCCAGTCTTGGGGATGGGCAGCACTCTGGGACGGTGTGACTGGGAGGGTTTCCAGAAACTGAATTTCAGTCATTGTGGTTCTGATCAGATTGAACCCTTGCTCCTGTGATTCACTTCTCCCTGTGGAACCTGTCACAGACGAATTCTATTGCCTGTTTGTCAATAATCAGGTCTGATTTCCTGAACCTGAGATCACCGATCTACTGACGCGGGTTGGTCGAAATGAGCTGCGCTTGTAGAAGTAATCCATTAACGGAGCCACTCGGCATCTGGTTACTATGTTGTCCCGGCTTTCCCTCTGAGACCCGACCTCGCTCGGTGCACCCTTCGGCACTGAAAAAAAAGGTCTCGGACGGATATCTCGAGTGTCTGTTTAATATCGCGAAAACTGCTGAGTTCCACCAGAAACTTGTGTGCGTTTCACCCTGTGGATACTGTTTCGGCCCCGTCAGGTGCTGAGTTTCTAGAGGCTTGGACAGCCCCTGGAATCAGAGAAACCGGCCCCACCAGCGACCAGAATCGCATTAAGTACCGATCGTTGTTGTTCGTGCAGCTCGCGTTTAACCCCGACGATTACTGACACATCGCTCATCTCCACATTGAAGAAGGCAGGTCAGAGACAGTGTGGACCCATGTTTGCTATTGGATGAGCAGCCGTTCACCGCATCTAGTCTCCTGACATCTTGCTGAAACCTGAACCTGTGTCCATTCCCGGAGAATAAGTTTAATAATGCCCGGTGTCTGTTCTCTTCTCTCTCCCTGCAGTGAATTTCGCGGCGATTGTGATCCTGTCCCGGGGAAAGTGCGGCCTCTCTACCTGCACCACTCGCTACCTGGTGGCCATGGCAGCGGGGGATCTGCTGACCGTAATCATAGAGGTCTTTTTCAGTCAACCTCTTCGGTTATTACTTTCCGTGGAATTTCTGAGGATTACCCTGCGTGCAGGGTTATCCAAGTACTGAGGCACACAGCCACTTACTGTTCTGTCTGGTTCACCGTCACCTTCACTTTTGATCGGTTTGTCGCTATCTGCTGTCAGAAGCTGAAAACAAAATATTGCACCGGGAAAACTGCGACTGTGGTTCTCACAACAACCGGCGTGCTGTCCTTTCTGAGAAGCGTTCCCCGCTACTTCCTCTGGGAACCCGGAGAGATTATCGACAATGTACCGTGGCTCTGTAAACTCAAGGCCAACACATTCACTGATCTCGGATGGGTAGTATACGACTGGCTCGATATAGTTTTAAATCCGTTCATTCCTTTCGTTGTGATTCTGCTGCTCAACGCTCTGACGGTCAGGCACATTGTTGTGGCCAGTCGTGTCCGTAAGGGGCTGAGGGGTCAGAGCAAGGGGGAGAATAGCAGGGATCCGGAGATGGAGAGCCGGAGGAGGTCTGTGGTTTTACTCTTCACCCTCTCCGGCAGCTTCATCCTCCTGTGGATGACGTGGTTGTTAAATTTCATGTATTATGAGATCAAAGGAATACGATTCATATATTTCAATGATTCTGAATGGATCTTTCATCGCGTCGGAGCCTTGCTGAAGAATTTCAGCTGCTGCACGAACACATTTATTTACGCGGTCACTCAGTCGAAATTCAGGGAGCAGGTGATCAGCGCGGTGAAATATCCGTTTACCTCGGTGATTCAGTTCATTACTCAAGCCGCGCACTGAGCGGAGTCTGGAGGTGGCAGCAGTGTCTCCAGTCCGGCCCCAGATCCTCACATTCACCGCCTGATCTCTTGTGTTATTTCCGGGACGAGCGTCCCATGGACTGGTAGTTCCTGGACATTAAGGGCAGCAGGGGCGTGGACCAGAAGATGATTGAGGAGCGTGCATCGTTGCATCGTGATTCAGGGAGACAGGGTTGTGTTTGTGAGCGGTAACCGTGAGGGAGTGGCTTAGCGAAGAGCGGATATTGGGAAAATGAATGAGATTGTGTGTGTGAGAGAGAGTGAGAGAGAGAGAGAGAGAGAGAGAGAGAGAGAGAGAGGGGTGGGGGAGAGAGTGTGAGAAACCGAAATGTGGTCAAAGTGGAAAGTGTACGGAAGCGATTTGCGAGTCTGATGCCAGGAAGTTGGGTGGGGTAGCTGTGCTATAGAATTTGGCCGTCCCGAGTCGTTATTCTCCTTCATGAGTGACCTTCCCTGAACTAAGTTCTACCCCACAGTCAATGCGGTGCTGGAGATGGGGAACGTGGAGAATTCACATGCATTTTCGTAGTTAGGCTGTCGGGACATAATGCACCGTATGGTTGAAGTGGTGGGTCTGAATTCTGGGATGAGTGCGCAGTCAACGCAGGCTCGTAGGATTTTGCGATGAGAACATGTCCGTGACTTTTCAGTTTATAACAAAAGCCGGAGACTTTTACTTTGATTCCAAAAAACAAGCAAAACCAATCGTTCTAAACTTTCGTCATTAGGTCAGGCACCGCCTCGTAAAGTGAACACACCAATTCTATGATGGAGTTTGTGAATGATGTCAGCATTTCCTCTTACGAACAGCTTGTGTCATTTGCCTCAGTTTACATTGCCCCACAAATGTTTCGTGAAAGTGGGACTTGTTGCGACAGAGGGGACAATCATTGTTACACCACGCTCATGTTTGGGATCAGAGCACCGTCACTATCCAGTCTCCTTCTGACTCTAGACGTCCCGTCCCGACATCGAAAGTCCTGAATCCTTACTGCGCCTGTCTTGGTTAATTACGTCCTTTCCGAGGTGGGCGACCAGAGATTCAATCGGTTCTCCAGCTGTGGTATCACTAAACCGGAAAGGGAAAGAACGGGAACAGGCCTTTCCGATCAGTGCGTGTTCTGAACCAATTGAACTGGTAATTTCATGCCAATCCCGTCTGCCCACACAAGGTCCACATCTCTGCATTTTCCTTATATTCCTGTGGATTCTAACATCCTCCATCGCCTCTGTCTGCACCGTTGCCCCTGCAATTCATTCCAGACCCTCACCACTATGTGTACGAATTAAAGACGTGCATCGCATATCTCCTGAAAACATTATGGGTCAGGTTTAACATTACTATGTTATACAGGTTGTTGTTTTTTTTTCTCCCCCCGCATCAGTCTCGGGAAAAATACAAAATGACACTAAATCAAAAGTAAATAAACAAATATTGCGAATACAAGTGCCTGCATTTGACCCATCTCCCTTCGGACAGGAATTGGCTCGACTATACCCCCGTCGCTTTGCACATGCGCTGTAGGGGCTTTTTTCCCCGCCGTCGGTGTGTATGACCAAACCTTCACTATCCTGCGAGCATACAAAACCATGAGGAGATACAAAACGTCTTTTAAGTTTGTATAAGCATGTGGCTGTTAAGGGGGTCGTGTTGGCTCTATTAAAGAGCATCAAGCGGGATATGTTTCCAGTGTCTGGCGGGATTTACTGCACATTATTCAGAGGGAGGAGATGGGTATTCTGCGTATTTGACCAATGCATTTGGGTTCCCCCTACCCACAAACAAGCTTTCAGAAAGCCAATAATAAATGTAATTGTTAACTTAGAAGCGGGTTGGGTACTCTTGAAAAAGATAGACCCTCCTCACGTCAGGGGTAGGTATGTTATTCGGCAGGGTTCTTAAGTAGAGGTTATAGAGTTGTCGAACAGCAGGCACACAACCTGACCTCGGGAAATTATAGGCCGGTGAGTTTGACGTCAGTAATAGGTAAATTATTGGAAGGAGTACTAAGAGATGAGAAGTACAAGTATTTAGATAGACAGGGACTTATTAGGGAGAGTCAACACGGCCTTATGCCTGGTAGGTCATGTTTAACAAATTCATTAGATTTTTTCGAGAAGGTTACAAGGAAAGTGGATGAAAGAAAGGCAGTGGATGTTGGCTACATGGACTTTAGTAAGGCCTTTGACAAGGTACCAAATGGGAGGTTAGTTAGGAAGATTCAGTCGCTAGGTATACATGGTGAGGTAGTAAATTTGATTAGACATTGGCTCAATGGGTGAAGTCAGAGAGTGGTAGTGGAATATTGCTTCTCTGAGTGGAGGCCACAGTGATCAGTGCTGGGTCCATTGTTATTTGTCATCTATATCAATGATCTGGATGATAATGTGGTAAATTGGATCAGCAAATTTGATACAAAGATTCGAGGTGTAGTGGACAGTGAGGAAAGTTTTCGAAGCTTGCAGAGGGATCTGGACCAGCTGGAAAGGTGGGCTGACAAATGGCAGATAGAGTTGTATGCAGACAAGTATGAGGTATTGCACCTTGGAAGGAAAAACCAAGGTAGAACATACAAGGTAAATGGTAGGACACTGAGGAGTGCAGTAGAACAGAGGGATTTAGGAATACAGATACTTAATTCCCTAAAAGTGGTGTCTCAGGTAGATAGGGTAGTAGCTTTTGGTACATTGACCTTTGTATGTCAAAGTATTGAGTATGAGAGTTGGAATATCATGATGAGGTTGTACAAGGCATTGGTGAGGCCGAATTTGGAGTGTTCTGTGCAGATTTGGTCACCGTATTACAGGAAGGATATTAGTAAGGTTGAAAGTGTGCAGCGCAGGTTTGCAATGACGTTGCCGGTACTTGAGAAACTGAGTTGCAGAGAAAGGTTGAATAGGTTAGGATTTTATTCCCTGGAGCGTCGAGGAATGAGGGGAGACTTGATAGAGGTATATAAAATTATGATGGGTATAGATAAAATAAATGCAAGCAGGCTTTTACCATTGAGGCGAGGGGATAAAAATATCCAGATAACATGGTTTAAGGGTGAAGGGGGAAAAGTTTAAAGGGAACACTGGGGGAGGGGCTTATTCACACAGAGAGTGGTGGGAGTGTGGAATGAGCTGCCAGATGAAGTTGTAAATGAGGGCTCCTTTCTAACATTTAAGAAAAGCATGGTACAGGGATGAGGGGTGAATGGAGGGATATGGGCCAGGTGCAGGTCAGTGGGACTAGGCAGAAAAATGGTTCGGCACAGCCAGGAAGCGCCAAAAGGCCTGTTTCTGTGCTGTAATGTTCAATGGTTCTATGGTCCTTGGCCCTTCCAATTTGTGTCGACCTACTTTCCAGCCTCGTCGTACACCGGGACATTAGCCTTCCACACCCGTTTCCATCTGTGCACCTACCGAGATAGGGACGAGACGAGGAGAGAATAGAAAAGCCGTTCGGAGAGAAACATCAACCCCACACCGCACGGAAAGGAACAGCATCCCGGTCGCCAACCCCCATCCCTACTGCCCCGCGCAAAACAGAGCAAAAATATCTACCCCAAACCCCACTCCCCGGGTAGATCAAAAGGGAAACAAATGGGCGAAAAACACGGAGCATAGAAACCATCAGTGTGAGATGCATCTTTGAGAGTTAATGGGCCCTTTGATTTTTCGTCGTTTCCTCTTGATAACTGTCCGCTGAAGCTGGAATTCGTAAACATACTTACATTACAATTGTATGCGGTGTATAATCTGCTATTCCTTACCGGTGCACAACTGCATATGGGTAATATTTACACCGTCGTCGCTCAGGTCGGGATTCCGTTATTGGAAACCTCCCAGCTTTCTGGATTGCTGGGACTCAATTCACACCCCGCTGGACCTACATTGTTTGAGAAAGGTGACAGTCCGGTGGCTGTCAGCAGAGCCGACTGACAGCGAAGTTTCTATACAAGTGGCAGAGAAGCGAGAATAGATGTTAGATGTCTACACTGGAGAGGTTGTAATGGGGCATCGCTCTCCCTCTACCACTGACCACACCTGCTCCCACTGACGCCGCCGCCTCCTCTCTCTGACTCCGTCTCTCATCCTACAAACCCCACTGTCTCAGCGATACTCCTCCCACCGATGTTCCTCCGGTTGGCCTTCAGTGGTCAGCGGAAAACTAAGCGGTTCAGATCAGGGCCCATAAAAGTTCACCCTCCATATCACCGGGTTGGACAAGGGGACACAGCGATGCGAAGTTCATTTTACTGATCACACTAAACTGAAAGGTAGATTAATTTTGGATATGGATAGTCTGCACAGTTATATGAACAGGTTCCGAGAGAGGGCAAAGGTATTTCGGATGTATTACAACGTTGGGAATGCGAGTTTCTTCACATTGGAGGGGGGAACACAATTGTTTATTTGGTAAAATCATAATTTTAACTGCATAAATTCGGCCGGCTAATGAAAGTGTAAGTGGATTCCATCTACAAAATAATTGCTTCATAAAATGCACTAAAGCAAGCAAATTAACTTTACAGTGATCTTTATAATTTTTAGCAATAATAATACCTAAATATTTAAACGAGTCATATATAGAAGTGGAATCATTTAGGGGAAATAATTTACTTTAATGAAGGTTTAGTTTATATCCCGAAAATTTTCCAAATTTGTTTAATAGTTTCAATATTAAAAGAAATGGATTCTTCGGGATTGGAAATATATACTAAGAGATCGTCAGCATTAAGGGAGATCTTATGAATAGTCTCATTTATGAAAATTCCATGACTATCTTTAGCTTCACTTAGTGCAATAGCCAAGGGTTCCAACATCAAATTAAATAGCAACGGCTTAACAGAGTTCCTTGTGTTGCACCCCGCGAAAGACAGAAAAAAACGAGATGTGAAATTATTAGTAATAAGAAAAGCAATAGACCCTTTATATATCATTCTGATCCACTTATTAAAATTAATACCTAAGCCGAATTTCACTAAGACGTTAAACAAGTATTTCCATTCAACTCTGTCAAATGCCTTTTCAGCATCGAGAGAGACAACACATTGGGGAGTCTTAGAAAAGGATGAATATAGTACATTCAACGGTTTCCAAGCATTAGAGAAGGAATAACGGCCCTTTACAAAACCTGTTTGGTCTTGAGAGATAATTTCAGCTAGGAAATACCCAGCTGATTAGCCATTATATTTGAAAGAATTTTAGCATCCACATTGAATAATTTAACAGGACTATATGAAGCACGGTCAGTAGGGACGTTATCTTTCTTAAGAAATAAAAAAAATAGAAGCTATATTAAATGTGGGAGGTAACGCTCCTATCAAAAAGAAGGTTTAAGCATTTCCAAAATATATGGAGAAAGCAATTTTTCAAATTCTTTGTAAAATCCGACGGAATAACCATCTAGTCCAGGAGCTTTACCAGATTGCATTGGAAAACAATAGCTTTCTGAATTTCGTTTTCCGTAATAGGAGCTCAAGAGTTTCTTGATTTTCAACAGAAGTTCCAGGAAAAACGAACTTTTGTGAAAAGGCATTCATTTTAGAACAATCAACTGGAAAGTGAGATTTATAAAGTTCAATGTAAAAGTCTTGACAAATTTTAATAATATCTTCGTTATTACATGCTGAAATACCGTCTCCCTTGCGAATTTTAAAAATCTGTCTTTTAGCTCTATCTGCTTTTAATGGAGATGCTAATAGCTTATTATTTTTATCCACAAACACATAAAATTTACTTTTCAGTTGAAGCAAACTTCTTTCAATACGATAGCTTAATAATAAATTACATTGTGATTGGAGTTCAACTCTTTGTTTGAATGAATCAATGTTAGGAGAAATTGCATAAATATTATCCAAGTCTTTAATTTGTTTTCTAATCTTATCTAACTCTGTTTTTGTCTGTTTCTTAAGCTTAGCTACATAGGAGATTATCTGACTGCGCAAAAGTGCTTTAAATGTATCCCATGTAATCAATTTCGACACATCTCCGGTATTGTTAAAAAGAAAAAAATCTTTTATCTGAGTCTCAATAAATTTGACAAAGTCCGAAATTTGTAATACATTTTCTGGAAAACGCCAAGGCAAATTTACAATAACAACATTATTCAATTCAAAAATTAAGCCTAAAGGTGCATGATCTGAGTGAACGGGGATCAGCTGTAAAGTCATCGATTCTCGAATATTCTTGTGAACATGTGAAAAAAAAAGAATAATCTCTATCATTAGCATGTAAATGACTCCAAATTACACCCAGGCCAAAATCAATTAAAAAAAGTGTTAACAACTGATGCTGAACAACTCGGAAGCCGCTGATTTGTTGAACTTTTGTCAATCAAAGGATCTAAACAACAGTTGAAATCACCCCCATTAACAACATATATTCATTCAAAAAACAATTTTTGTTGTTTAAAAAGAAGGACCTTTAGTTCCATATAGATTATGGAACATTAGTTCCATATAGATTAACAAGGGCCATTTTTCTATTACAAATTGTTCCTTTATTAATTAAAAACCTACCATTAATATCTGACACAATGTCTTCTTGGATGAATAAGATAATAGATTTAATTAGAATAGGTGCTCCCTTTCTTTCATTTTGACAAGTAGTGTGAAATCGAAGGCCCTTCCACATTTAAAAAATCTATTTTGATCGCCCGTTCTGATATGCGTTTCTTGAGCAAAAGATATTTCGGGTTGGATTCGAGTAACGATTTTAAAAGTCCTCTTGCGGTTATAGAATGATTGGAATCACGTATGTTCCAACTTCTAACTTTTTTCTGCTCATTACCAGAAAAAAAAATATTTATCACATACGAGCGCGGGCTAATGGAAACTGGCGGTGATAAATATAACCATATACAAAACATTTATGCTCCGGAACTCTGTAATGCAAAATAATATAAAAAAGAAAACTAAAATTAATCCTACAATTTGTCTTATAACTCAAAAATAACTCCAGTCCTCCTACCACCCCGAGAAGCCCGAAATTCAGCAAAGAAAAGCGAAATGCATCCCTATGGAAGTGACAAAAGAGAAAGACTTCGCGAGCTGCTAATTTTACAATGTTAATTTTAAAAGCTTTCCTTAATTCCTCCCCGCAGTTAGAAAGAAAACACACACGACCCTAAAATAGGAAAGCCCTGCAGAGGGAAAGAAATATTTATACTTAATCCTGAAAAATAATCTGGGGAATGCAGACACAACCTCCGAAAACGACAAAACAATAAAATTAAACAAACAATATATATACACGTATAAGAAAAAATCCTTATGAACTATGAAAACTATCACTTAATTAATGAAAAAAAGCAAGGACAGAAACAAATAACTAAATGGGTTAACAATCTGCCTTTATGTTAATTCACTCAGTAGACCTAACAGGTTTCGGAAAAGTCATTCATCGGTCATATCAGAAAGTTCACATCTTCTTTAAATGCTCCATCGATGAATGGGCATCTTAAGCAAATCAGAAATCTTCAAAGCTTATTTTCTTTCCGAAGTAACAATTATTCAGCAGATCTAAAACCATTCAAACCACGGGGGCAACCGAAATAGAGTTAACATAGTCCAATGCCTGTATGGGGTCCAGAAAAACACGTGGAGTTGAATCATTGGGAAATAATTTTAATCGGGCTGGATAGTGAAGTGAGGGGAACGATCCCTATCTTCGTGGTTGGAACGAATTTAGACCGCAATTCGATGACTTCCCGTGGATAATCTTCATAAAAACGAATCTCGGAACCCTTGAATTTAAAACCTCCGTTTCCTTGTATATTTTATGATTTGTTCTTTAACTTTGAAACGAAGAAAGCAGACCAAAACTGACCTTGGCTTATTCGGATCCCGAGATTTCGAAGTGAAAATTTTATGCGCTCTTTCGATATCGGGAGGTTGAGGTAAAATATCCGGAAACAGAGATTGAAACAAATTAGCAAAATAGTCCAATAAATTCCCACTTTCAGATCCTTCCTTCAGACGAACAATTCGGATATCATTCCGACGACAGCTTGCTTACAAATCGTTTCCAAATTTAAGTTGAGACTTTTCCAAGCGGGCTGAAATATCCGCTATCTGACGCTTCGTCTCTTTAAGTTCAGAATTCAGGGAAATAATATTTTCCTGCACAAATTGAAAACTCTCTCGCAACGACCTCATCTCAGAACAGGTAGCATTAAGGGTTGGTGGGGGGGGGGGGAATCAAACGTCGACTGTACTTCTTACTAGAGATGAAAAAAGCTCCATCCCTCCACCTCCTGTCTTCTCATAACACTTCGGATCTCCCTTTCCCCCTCCCGTTTTCAAATCTCTTACTCACTCTTCTTTCAGCTAGTTCTGACGAAGGGTCCCGCCCCAAAAAGTCGACTGTACTTCTTCCTATAGATGCTGCCTGGCCTGCTGCGTTCCACCAGCATGTTGTGACTGTTACACATTTGTTAGTTTGAATTACTGTCATGCGTCAGAATCCCAGGAGATTATTCGTTTCAAGGATACTCAAACCACCCCGTCAGGCAGCACCAATCAATCCACGGTCCTAACTGCATTTTTTTTACCTTTTCTGAGGTTTGGCCTCAACAAGAACTGAACCTCATGATGTTATCTGCATACTTTTATGCATTGAGGTGCTGCCACGTGCTGCAATATTTGCATTAGCGAGCAGGTGTACAGGCGGAGGCTGCGTGTGTTTTAGACACAGGCAGATTTCTGGTTTATGGGTGAAAGACAGGTCGTGTCACTGTTGTCGCTGGTAGGATCTGAGCCAGGTGCGGAGGAATGGCAGACTCTGTCCCAGTGAGCGGTGGAAACGAGTCAACACAGGAGAGGAGGTAATGGCAGATTCCCACGTAGAGACAGAAACAAATGGTCAGACATGGGAACACCAAGAGACCATCGGAGGCATGACTGAACAGCAACGCGAGACAAATCATTCTCCACAGCAATAGAGGAGAGTGCGTTCCAAATAATCATAGTGTCTTTCTGCACTCCTTGCGCTCCCCTCTCTCTCTCCTCTGCTGTTGCAGACCAGAGCACTCGCTCCCACGCCTCTCGCCTCCCCCACGTCCATCAATGCAATTCCCACCTCATCATCTCAGCCTCACACTTCCCCTTCTCTCTTCGCTTCTTCACCCCTACCTCATGCGTATACTCCTCCCTCCTCACCCGCTTCCGTCTATCCACGCAGCTGCAGACCCCTCTAACACTGTGAGCAGCCCAACCTCCACCACTCAGGGCAGGTCCTCTGCCTTCCTCCACCTCTATATCCCATCCCCCAGAAGCCCTTATTTTCCGCGGCATCACTCCCTCCTCTACTCTGCCCCAGCCCCCTTCCTCTCTCCTGCTCTTCTCTGCCCCATTCATCCCTGGCTGTTCTTCCTCTTCTCAAGTCAAGACAAGTTAAGTCACTTTTTATTGTCATTTCGACCATAACAGCTGGTACAGTACACAGTAATAAGGAGACAACGTTTCTCAGGACCATGGTGTAACATGACACAGTACAAAAACCAGACTGAACTAGGTAAAAAAACACAGAAAAAAATATACTAGACTACAGACCTACCCAGGACTGGATATAGTTTACAAAACAGTGCAGGTATTAAAATAAATAATAAGCAGGATAATAGGGCAGTGAGGTGTCAGTCCAGGCTCTGGGTATTGAGGAGTCTGATAGCTTGGGGGAAGAAACTATTGCATAGTCTGGTCGTGAGAGCCTGAATGCTTCGGTGTCTTTTCCCAGACGGCAGGAGAGAGAAGTGTTTGAATGAGGGGTGCGTGGGGTCCTTCATAATACTGTTTGCTTTGCAGATGCAGCGTGTAGTGTAAATGTCCGTGATGGCAGGAAGAGAGACACGGATTATCTCCTCAGCTGACCTCACTATCTGTTGCATGGTCTTGCGATCCGAGATGGTGCAATTTCCGAAACAAGCAGTGACGTAGCTGCTCAGGATACTCTCAATACAACCTCTGTAGAATGTGATGAAGATGGGGGATGGGAAATGGACTTTCCTCAGCCTTTGTAGAAAGTAGAGACGCTGTTGGGCTTTCTTTGCTCCGGAGCTGGTGTTCAGGGACCAGGTAAGATTCTCCGTCAGGTGAACACCAAAGCATTTGGTGCTCTTAACGATCTCTACCGAGAAGCCATCGATGTTCAGCGGGGAGTGGTCGCTCCGTGCCCTCCTGAAGTCAACAACCATCTCTTTCGCTTTGTTCACATTAAGAGACAGGTTGTTGGCTCTGCACCAGTCCGTGAGCCGCTGCACCTCCTCTATGTAAGCTGACTCGTCGTTCTTGCTGATGAGACCCACCACGGTCATGTCATCGGGGAACTTGATGATATGGTTCGAGCTGTGCATTGCTGCACAGTGTTGGGTCAGCAGAGTGAACTGAGTCAGCAGTGGACTGAGCACACAGCCCTGGGGGCGGGGGGAGGCTTCTCTGTGTCATGGTGTTGGAGATGCTGCCACCGATCCTGTCCGACTGAGGTCTCCCAGTCAGGAAGTCTAGGATCCAGTTGCTGAGGGAGGTGTTCAGGCCCAGCAGTTTCAGCTTTCCAATCAGTTTCTGAGGGATGATTGTGTTGAATGCGGAACTGAAGTCTATGAACAGCATGCGAACGGACGTGTCTTTTTTGTCCAGCAGTGTTAGGGCCAGGTGGAGGGTGATGGCAATGGCGTCGTCTGTTCAGCAAACTGCAGGGTGTCCAGTGAGGGTGGAAGAGAAGCAGGGTCTTGATATGCCTAATGACGAGCCTCTAGAAACACTTCATGATGATGGATGTGAGTGCAACGGGACCGTAGTCATTTCGGCAGGACGCTGAAGATTTCCTAGGCACGGGGACGTATCCCTCTTACTCTCCCTTCCCCACTATCTCCCTCGCAACTTCCTCCCTCCTCTCTCTGTCCTATGCCACACTCTCATTTCGTTCCCATTCTCACTTCCCATATTCTCCTTCACGGCTTCTTTCCCTGACACTCCCGCCCCTATCTGCTACGCTCACTCTCTCCCATCTCGTTCCCCCTCTCCCTCCCTCCCCTTCTCTCCCTCTATCACCCTTCTTGTCCCGCGCTCAACCATATCTCTTTCTCTTTCTCTCCCTCCGCATCTCTCTCCCTACATCAATCACTCTCTGCCCTTTCATTCTCCCCTCGACTCTTCTCCCACTCTCCCCAGCATCCATCCCTTTCTTCCTCCCGTCGCTCTCAGATTCCCTCCTTCTTTCGCAGTCTCTTCCTCCGCTTCCTTCTTCCTCCCACCGCAATCTCACCACTCCTGCTACCCTGCTTCCGCTATCATCCCTCTCTTCCTCCCAGCTCTGTCTCACGATCTTTGCCCTCCTCTCTCTCACTGTCTCTTTCTCTCTCTCTGTCTCTCTCGCTTTTTCTCTCTCTCGCTTTCACCCTCTTTATCTCTCGTTCTCTCTCTCCCTCTTTCTCTCTCTCTCTCTCTCTCTCTCTCTCTCTCTCTCTCTCTCTCTCTCTCTCTCTCTCTCTCTCTCTCTCTCTCTCTCTCTCTCTAACTCTCCCTCTCTTCTATCTCTTTCACTCCGAACTCCCTTCCCCCCGCTTCTCACCTCCTACACTTCCTATCTCCCGGACGCACGATGCAGTTCTGCCAATCGCTCCACAGCTTTCTCTTTCTCTCTCCACCTGTGACGAGAGAGTGTTTCGATTCTACTGTATTTGGGGATTGTTTCTGGGATGTCAGTAGAGAGAGGGGAAGTGGTATTATTTTGTCGATCGACTTGGTGTCGGGAAGATAGCGCACTGCAGTGGGGTGAGTTTGGGGACTGACACAGTGCTGTGGGGAGTGACGGGAAAGTTGGATACAGGTACAGTGTGCTCTGGAGAAAGAGGAGGCAGTGGGATTAGTTTAGTGGCTGATACGGTGCGCTGGAGAGAGAGGGCGCCGTGGGTTTTTGTTTAGTGCCTGACACAACACTGTGGAATAACATGTGGTAGTGGGATTAATTTAGAGGCTGATACAGTACTGTGGAGAAAGAAGGGGAGGTGTGAGTGGTTTAGTGGCTGATGCAGTACTGTGGGGAAGGGAAGGACAGAGGAATTAGATCAGGGTCTGATACATTGCTCTGGAGTACGAGGGGACAGTTGGATTAGATTAGGGTCTGATACAGTGTTGTCAAGAAAGATGGTGCAGTGGGAGTATTTGAGGAGCCGATACAGTGATGTGGAGACAGACGGGGCATGGGGATACAGTGTTGTGGAGAAGAGGGGACAGTTCGATTAATTTAGGGTCTGATACAGTGCTGTGGATAAAGAGTGGGCAGTGTGTTTAATTTTGAGGTTGATACAGTACTGTGCAGTAAGAGGGGACAGTGGGATTGGTTTAGGGGTTGATACATTGCTGTGGATAAAGAGAGACAGTGGGATGAGTTTCTAGTTTGATGGAGTGCTATGGGCAAAGAGGGGAAAGTGGGATGAGTTTTGAGGCCGATACTCTGCTGTGGTGCAAAAGTGGGCAGTGGGATCAATTTACAGGCTGATACAATGCGGTGGGTAAAGTGGGACAGCTGGATTAATTTACCGTATTATACTGTAAAGTGGAGAAACTGGAGACTGTGGGATTAGTTTAGGGACTGATATACTGTTCTGTGGAATGAGTCGGCAGTGGGATTGGTTTAGTGAGTCATACAGTACTGTGAAGAAATAAGGGGCAGTGAGATTAGTTGAGGGTCTGATACAGTGCTGTAGAGAAAGAAGGTCCATTTGGATTACTTCAAAGGCTGATACAGTGCTGTGGAGAAAGAAAGGACAGTGGGATTAGTTTGGAGGCTGATAGAATGCTGTGGGGAAAGCGGGTCCAGCGGGAGTTGTTTAATATCTGCTGCAGTACTATGGAGACAGAGGCGGGCAGTGGGAACAGTTTAGGGGCTGAAACTGTGCTGTGGAAAACGTGGAACCTTTGGGATGAGCTTCGGGGCTAATACGGTGCTGTGGAGAAAGTGGGGGCAACGGAATAATTTCAGAGGATGATGGGGTTCTGTGGAGAAACAGGAGGCAGTGGGATTAGTTAAGGGGCTGATACAGTGCCGTGGAGAAAGATGGGACAAGGGGGTTAGTTTAGGAGTTGATACAGTATAGTTCTGCGGAAAAAAAACGGACAGTAGGATTAGTTGAGGGATTGATACAATGCTGTAGCTAAGGAGGGATATGGGTTTTAGTTTAGCGGCTGATACAGTACTGTGGAGGGAGAGCGTGCAGTGAGATTAGTTTCGGGTCTGATACAGTACTGTGGAGACAGAGTTGGCAGTAGGATTAGTTTAGTTTCTGACACAGTGCTGCTGAGATATGGAACAGTGGGATTAGTTTAGGAGCTGATGCTGTACTGTCGGGAAAGAGGGGGTAGTGGGATTAGTTTATAGACAGATAAAGTGCTGTGGATAAAGAGTGAGTAGTTGGACTGGTTCAGGGGCTCTTACAGTACTGTTGGGAAAAGGGGGTAGTGGGATTAGTTTATCGGCTGATACAGCGCTGTGCAGAAGGCAGGGGCAGTGGGATTGGTTAAGGGCTGATACAGAGCTCTCCTGGGAGAGAGGGCTGTGGATCAGTTTCGTGGCTGATATGGTGCTGAGGAGAAAGATGAGGCAGTGGTATTCGTTGAGGGTCTGATGCAGTGTTGAGGAGAAAGAGGGTGCATTGGGATTAGTTCAGAGTCTGATACCGTGCTTTGGAGAAAGTGGGGGATGTGGTATTAGTTTAGTGCCTGATACAGTACTGTGAGGAACTGGGGGCGGTGGGAATAGGTTAGAGTCTGATACAGTGATGCGGAGACTTAAACTTAAACTACGTCAAGAGTTTATAATCCTGGTGCCAATGGTAAGAGTAGGCGATTCAATGCAACACCACAAGATACACTGTTACAATCCAGTTTGCTGTGTCTCACAAGTGGTTCCTTTGAAGTACAGATTTACAGTGGAAGCACTTTGCAATTGATAAGATACTTGTGAAGGTTCGGTCACTTTTGTCGGTTCCAACAAATCCACATAGATGGTCAAAAAGCTTCTGAGAACTGAGATCCCGGAAGCCCAAGATTACTGTTGTGAGGGTTGACACGTGGACAGTCAGGGAGAGTAGGGGGACTGATCAAGTGTTGGTAGGTGGTTCCCGCTTAATATGACGTCACGGTTGGTACACTCACTGTGGGCCGAAGGGCCTGTTCCTGTTCTTTGCCTTTCTCTGTTCTAAGTCGGACAATCAGAAGGCAGAAGTTTCTTTTCTCAGAGCAAACGTTTCTCTCAGTGCTGATGAACGTTGACATGTTCACGACCCAGGACAAAGTTTGATACACTTTACCAACGCTGAGGATGGTTTCTTGTATCAGGAGTGGGAGATAAGTTTACAATGAGATGAGCTATGACTGCATTTGATGGAGAATTAGAGTGGAGAGGCCGCTTTGCTCTCAGTTGATCTGCTCAGCCGATGGACAAGAGTCGCATTGACGCAAGGTGAGGTGGAGAGTTGGGTCTGATGGTGTTTGAAACAATACTGTATCCCCTTTGCTGCAGGAATGTCACTCGGAATTTACAACCCTTAGTCACATCACAATCTGCATTGTGTCAGTTTCACATTTAATTCACTGAGGTAATCACAGTGTTGCAACCAGGGATTGCACTTGGTTGACGTAATCAGATTGTAAATAATTTTGAAAAATGTTTATTTTTAAACCTGTTGAAATCTGTCTCCTTGGAGTCGGTAAATGGTATTAAAACCCCAGGTATTTGCAGCCTCGACATTTCATTCCGGGAGATATTCTGTAGCACACGGGGACATATCACAGGCTAGAGAAAATGCCTGCATTGTTGCATATTTTCCGACCTGTGTATAAAATACTGCACGTGTTCATTGTCGTCATTGGAGTTCCTGGTGAGTGAGCACAGATACTGGCGTTCAGCGCTTCTGTCTGTAAACCGGTGTGAGCTTGGTGTCATTTTACAAGCTTCCCGCTTGATGCTAGTGGCAGTAATATCCGAGAGTGATATCGATCCAGACTCTTCAATATTCTGATTTAATAACAAACTTAACTAAACCCCTGTCTCTCTTCTAACTCAAGGATTGACTTGAACGTTGTTCTTGCATTTGATGGAATAATGTTCAGTGTGGTACCAATGCTGGGGACAGGCAACTCTCCGGGAATGTGAGACTAGGAATGTTATACATTGTGGTGTTGATCGTTTATGAGATATTGACCGGAGTGAATACTTAGTCCTTTAATGACATCCTCTCCAGAGTTGTTCCAGTTTTGGGAGCCGGTTATCCTCCGGGAAGGTGTGACTGGGAATTTTCAATGGCACTTGTCCATGTTTTCCCAGTGTTGGGAGCCGGGATCCTCCGGGAGGTGTCACTGGGAAGTTTTAATGGCACCTTGTACATGTAGTCCCAGTGCTGGGGACAGACAGCTCTCCAGGAAGGAGAGACTAGGAGACTTTCAGTGGCATCGCGTCCAGAGTTGTCCCAGTCTTGGGGACGGGCAGCACTCCGGGACGGTGTGACAGGGAGCGATTTCCAGAGACTGAATTTCAGTCATTGTGTTTCTGATCAGATTGAACCCTTGCTCCTGTGTTTCACTTCTCCCTGTGGAACCTGTCACAGTCGCATTCTATTGCCTGTTTGACAATAATTGTGTCTGATCTCCTGAACCGGATCTACCGACGCGGGTTGTCGAAATGAGCTGCGCTGTAGAAGTAATCCATTAACGGAGCCACTCGGCATCTGGTTACTATGTTGTCCCGGCTTTCCCTCAGAGACCCGACCTCGCTCGGTGCACCCTTCGGCCCTGAAGAATGGTCTCGGACGGGTATCTCGAGTGTCTGTTCAATATAGCGAAAACTGCTAAGTTCCAGCAGTGTGTGTTTTCGCCCTGTGGATACTGTTTCGGTCCGTCAGGCGCTGAGTTTCCAGAGGTCCGCACAGTCCCTGGAAATCAGTGAAACCGGCCCCACCAGCGACTAGATTTGCCTTAAGTACCGATCGTTGTTGTTCGTGCAGCTCGTGTTTAACCCCGACGATTAACGACACATCGCTATCTCCACACTGAAGAAGACAGGTCAGAGACAGTGTGACCCATGTTAGGTGTTGGATGAGCAGCCGTTCGCCGTATCTAGTCTCCTGACCTCTGACTGAAACCCGAACCTGTGTCCATTCCCGGAGAATGTGTTTAATAATGCCCGGTCTGTGTTCTTTTCTCTCTCCCTGCAGTGAATTTAGCGGCGATTGTGATCCTGTCCCGGGGAAAGTGCGGCCTCTCTACCTGCACCACTCGCTACCTGGTGGCCATGGCAGCGGGGGATCTGCTGACCGTAGCCATAGAGGTCCTTTTGCGTCAAGTCATAAATTATTACTTTCCGTGGAACTTTCTGAGGATTTACACTGTGTGCAAGGTTATCGCAGCACTGAGGGTCACAGCCACATACTGGTCTGTCTGGTTCACCGTCACCTTCACTTTCGATCGGTTTGTCGCCATCTGCTGTCAGAAGCTGAAAACAAACTATTGCATCGGGAAAACTGCGGCTGTGGTTCTCACTACAACCGGCGTGCTGTGCATTCTGAAAAACGTTCCCCGCTACTTTCTCCATGAACCCAGACAGACAATCAACAATGTACCGTGGTTCTGTAAACTCAAGGCCAATACTTTCACTGACATCGGGTGGGTAGTACACGATTGGATCGACATCGTTTTAAATCCGTTCATCCCTTTCGTGGTGATTCTGCTGCTCAACGCTCTGACGGTCCGGCACATTGTTGTGGCCAGTCGTGTCCGTAAGGGGCTGAGGAGTCAGAACAAGGGGGAGAACAGCAGGGACCCGGAGATGGAGAGCCGGAGGAGGTCTGTGGTTTTACTCTTCACCCTCTCCGGCAGCTTCATCCTCCTGTGGATGACGGACGTTGTAAATTTCCTGTATTATGAGATCAAAGGGATAGGATTCAATTTCAATGATTCTGAAGCGATCTTTCACCTCGTCGGAGCCTTGCTGAAGAATTTCAGCTGCTGCACGAACACATTTATTTACGCGGTCACTCAGTCGAAATTCAGGGAGCAGATGATCAGCGCGGTGAAATATCCGTTCACCACGGTGATTCAGTTTATTACTCAAGCCGCACACTGAGCGGAGTCTGGAGACGGCAGCAGTGTCTCCAGTCCGGGCCCCAGATCCTCACATTCACCGCTTGATCTCTCATGGAGGAGTGTCCCATCGACCGGCAGTTCCTGGACATTAGGAGCAGCAGGCGTGTAGACCAGAAGCGGATGGAGGAGCGTGCATCGTGATTGAGGGAGGGAGGGATGTGATTAGTATGGGGAGCCATGAGACAGTGGCTGAGCGAGGTGGGGAAGCGAGTGCGTGGGCTTGGGGTGATTGGGAAAACGAGCGATGTGCTGGAGCAGGAGAGTGTGTGTGTGTGTGTGTGTGTGTGTGTGTGTGTGTGTGTGTGTGTGTGTGTGTGTGTGTGTGTGTGTGTGTGTGTGTGTGTGTGTGTGTGTTGTGTGTGTGTGTGTGTGTGTGTGTGTGTGTGTGTTGGAGCGTGTGTGTGTGTGTGTGTAGGACAGGGAGCGAAATGTGGTCAAAGTGGAAAGTGTACGGAAACAATTTACGAGTCTGATGCCAGGAAGTGGGGTGTGAGAGCTGTGTTATAGAGTTTGGCCAGCCCGGGTCCTTATTCTCCTTCAGGAGTGACCTGCCTTGATTGTAATTTCTACCCACCGTCAATGCGGGGCTGGCGATGGGGAAGGTGCACGATTCACATGCATTTTCGTAGTTTTGAAGTCGGGACACAGTGCACTGTGTGGTTGTAGTGGTGGGTCTGAATTCTGGGATGAGTGCGCAGTCAACGTAGGCTCGTAGGATTTTGCGAGTAAAACATGTCCGTGACTTTTCAGTTTATAACAAAAGTCGGAGACCTTTACTTTGATTCGAAAAAAAAAAGCAAACCCAGTCGCTCTACACTTTCGTCATTAGGTCAGACACCGCCTCGTAAAGTGAACACAACAATTCTATGATGGAGTTTGTGAATGATGTCGAGCATTTCCTCTTACGAACAGCTTGTGTAATTTCCCTCAGTTTACATTGCCCCACAAATGATTCGTGACAGTTGGACTTGTTGTGACGGAGGGGACAATCATTGTTACACCACGCTCATATTTGGGATCAGTGCACAGTCACTATCCAGTCTCCTTCTGACTCAAGTCCTCCCGTCGTGAATTCTTAAGTCCTTTCTGAGGCGGGCGACCAGAGATTCACACGGTGCTCCAGCTGTGGTCTCACCAAACCAGAAAGGGACAGAACAGGAACAGGCTTTTCGGATCACTGTGTGTTCTGAACCAATTGAACTGGTAATTTCATGCTTCGCTGAACCAATCCCGTCTGCCCACACAATGTCCACATTCCTCCATTCCCCGCATATTGATGTGGATTCTAACATCCTCCATCGCCTCTGCCTCCACCATCGCTCCTGAAATTCATTCGAGACACTCACCACTATGAGTATGAAAAAAGAATTGCGACGTACATCTCCTGAAAACATTATCGGTCAGTTTTAACATTACTGTGTTTTACTGGTTTTTTTCCCTCATGAATCTCGGGAAAAGATACAAAATGACACTAAATAAAAAATAAATAAATAAATAAATAAATAAATAAATAAATAAATATATAGTGAGAAAACAAGTGCCTGCGTTAGACCCATCTCCCTTGGGACAGGAATTGGCTCGAATGGACCCCCGTCGCTTTGCACATGCGCTGAAGGATATTTTTCCCTCGCCATCTGTGTCTATGACCAAACCTTCACTATCCTGCGAGCATACAAAACCATGAGGAGATACACAAACAGCCGCTAAGGAGCTCGCGTCTGGTCGCTTAAAGAGCATTAAGCGGGATACGTTTCCAGCGCTTGGAGGGATTTACCGCACATTATTGAGAGGGTGGAGATGAGTATACTGCGGATTTGACCAATGCATTTGGGTTCTTCCTACCCACAAGAAAGATTCCAGAAAGCCAATTATAAATGTTATTGTAAATTTAGAACCGGGGTGGGTACTCTAGAAAAACATAGACCAACCTCTCGTCCGGGGTAGGTAAGTTACTGGACAGGATTCTTAGGGAGAGGATGTAGAGTTATCGAACAACATGCACACTAACAGACCCCTGGCCTTTCCAAACTGTACCGATCTGCTTTCTAGCCTTGTCCTCTCGGCGTGCACCGAGACATTAGCCTTCCACACCCCTTCACGTCCGTGCGCCTACCGAGATAGGAACGAGACGAGGAGAGAATAGAAAACCCGTTCAGGAATGAAACATCAACCCTATACCGCACAGAAAGGAACGGCATCCCGACCACCAACCCTACTGCCCCGCGCAAAACAGAACAAAAAATATGGACTCCAATATACACTCCCTTCGCAAATCAAAAGGGAAAGAAATGGGCCAAAAACACGGAACACAGAAACTATTAGTGTGAGATCGCCACACTCCATAAACGCCATTATGTCCAACACGTAACGTAGAAACATGGAAACACCTTCCTTCGTCAGTGATAAGTGAGACACCACTCGATCGGGGAGAGAAAGAGGGAGGCTCGGAGAAACAAAGTAATAGATAGGAAGCGAGGACAGAGATAAGAAGAGAGGCTGAGAGCTTCGGAGGAGATCGGAACAGAGGAAAAAGAGAAAGATAATCAGCCAATCAGATCCAGGGAAGGCGGAGATGACTCTGCAGATGAACTACACTGATCAGCTCAACAGTAAACCATACCCTCCACATGAGGTAATGAGAGAGAGAGAGCGGGTGGGCATAGTGACCACTGCATTCTAACCCTTCCCTCAGACCTCTGATGGGGAGTCGGTGGGGAAGTGGAGATTTGCCGATGCACAGGAAGATCCAGTAGATACACCTCACGGTGATATTCAACCACCCGGGTGAGTAGGGCGTCTAATCAATAGCCCGTCGTGTCTCACCCCCCCATCCCCGTCTTACAGCCGACTGATTGTCGGTGTGGTGTTGTTAGGGTGTGCGAACACGGGGCGATGGTACTGGGACGTTGAGGATTCTGTTGGTGGGAGATCAGTGGAGTTGTAGGTGAGACCTTTAAGCTGGGTTAGTTTAGGGTCTGTCCGGTAGCGAACTGTGGAGGAGAGTCGGTGAGAGTTTGTCATTACATCGCCACTCCTCACATTCCCCATCCACCTCTACACCAGACACTAACTGCTTTGCCCCTCCCTTCCCAATGACTTACTCGGACTCTGAGAATTCCTCTCTCCAGGAAAGAGTTCCGCGCCTCCGCTACCCCTCCACCTGCTACGCACTTTAGCGTGTCAGTCGCTTCTTCCCTACCCAGCACAGCTCCCCTGTGCTCCACACCGTCTCCGGCAACCGCTCCCTCACCGATACCACAAATCCCACCCCCCCCCCCCATCACGGCTCCCCTCTCTGAACACTTTAGCGCGCTAATCACTCCTTTAGTTATGCAGAGACCTCACTGTCTACGTCACCTCTCCCTCCCACAAAGGCCTATCTCGCCTCGGTTACCCACTCCCTCCTCAAAACCCCAACGGGAATTCGTTTTGCAGTCTCCTCCCGAATTCGTGCCTCCCTCTCTGTCCATCCCCTCCTTCTCTTGCACCCCAAGCCGTCATCCTCACTCCTCCCTCCCCAACACACCTCCAGGGATCCATCACCGCGACCTTCACCTACAGCACTCCCCGTCTCCTTCAGTTCCTCCCTCGCCCGCACCTCTCACAAATTTGAGACGCTCCCTTGCTCAGACATTACCTTGATCAGTCTAGCGGGAGCCATTCACTTCCGACTGACGAAGATTTACGGCAGTGAAACAGGACAGTTTCGCATGGAAGTTCTTATCCTCCGCCGGCTTCATTTAACCTGGGCAGGAACAGCAACAGGGCAAATGTCTGATAGAACCTGCGAATTGAGTTGAGTTTTTGAATCGCCTGTACGATCCGACATGTTTGCGGTGTGAACTGAAGTATCGAGGGTGCGAGACGGTTGCGGGCCAAATCGACGCGGCCAGGCCCGGAACCGAGATCGGGGAATGAGCGATGATTGGCCGTAGCCGGAAAGGACATGGAGGCGTTTCGCGATTCGATGCCGCAGAACCGAGGAGACTGGAGCCGAAATAGAGAGGAGGCGGCGGGGACCGTGCAGACCCGAAAGCGAGTAAAGAAGCGATCGTGTCAAGTGCCAGGGCAGAGTTAGAAAAGCCGGTGACAGGCTTGGAGAGCTGGAGGGGGTCCGAAAGTGTGGAACGGTCCGAGGCTTGGATGATCCAAGCGCCGAGCTGGATGGATGGGTTTACCGGCCGGTGACGAGGGACGGGCCGGTTCAACTAGCTGCTCCGCGGGGTTAACCCGTCTCTCTGCTGAACGCAGCCTAGGGTGAGGACGGCTACGTGGGTATGGACCCTTAGGAACTTCAGATGTGTGTTTTCGCTTTCTCTTTGCACGATTTTATTTTATTTTTTTCTGCTCATTGCGTGTTTGACGATCTTTTTCCTTTCGTCTTTATTTTGTGGCTGCCTGCAAGCAGCGATTCACAAGGTTGTGTGTTCAGTATGTACGCCGATAAAACTGAACCTGGACATTGTCTGTGAAACGCCACCGGAGGAGGACAGCGAGGAAGCGCAGCACCATCACCAGCCGCCAGACCATCTCTCTTTCTCCCGCAATGTCTCAGCAGTCTTCCAGCCCCACAGCTATCCCGTCCCGAAAACTACCCCCCACCAGATCTCGCCCCTCTGCTCTCCTCCCGGCCAGCAACTCTCCCCTCTCCGTTTCACCCGCCTGGTTCCCCTCGATCCTACGCTCTCTTGTCCTCTCTCCCCCCTCTCTCTCTCGAGCTTTACCTCCCTATCTCCCCACCTCTCCACCTCTCCACCTCTCTCCCCATCTCTCGTCTTGTCTATACACTTTCTATACACACGTCTTTCTCAAAACCTTTCCCCCCTTCAGCCTATGTACTCTCCCCATCCCAGACTTGCACTAGCTCTCTCTCTCTCGCCCTGTTTCTCTCGTCTTTCTCCCCTCATCCTGTCCCATCCATTGCCCCCGTTACCCTCTCTCTCCATCCCTCTGTGTCATTGGAATATTATCTGGGGAAGGTACGACCTGCACAAAGAGATGCTTCACACTTGCACCAAAGGGGGCAATCATCTTTGTGGTCAGGTTTGCTAGATCTGTTCGGGCGGGTTTAAACTGATTTGACAGTGGGAATGGAACCGGGAAGACAGGCTGACGATGGAGAGGCTAGTTTAAAAACAAATACAGGGCGTAGTGAGACTGCCGGCAAGAAGAGACCGTTCACAGGGCAAAGGGGCAGCCAACAGGATAAGATGCAAAGTCAGAGGGAGGGGAGGGGGAAAATCAATCTGTTGATGAGTACAGGATTGAAGGCGTTATACTGAACGGAGTAAGGGAGACGATCTTGTGCAACTGTTATAAAATTCGCAGGTATGAAGTGGTGAGCACCGTCGAATCGTGCTGAAAGGAAATTAAAGTTGGGAGCTTAACGTCCAAGGATACACATTGTATGGAAAGCACAGGAAGGTAGGCGGAGTGGATGGGGTGTCTCTATTGGTAAACATACATAATAATAATAAAATAAAACCACGGTGAAGAGGTGTTACAGTATCGGAAGGTGTAGAATCGTTGTGGGTAGAACTGAGAAACTGCGAGGCGAAAAGGACCTTGATGGAGTTCTACACAGAACTAAGAACGGGAGCCTAGTATGATTTACACTTTACAGTGGCGGACTGGAAAACGCATGTCAAAATGGCAATGTTGCTGGAGTCACAGGGGTTTCAATATATATGCAGCTTGAGAAAATCAGGTTGGTACTGAATCTTCAGACGGAATTTCCGGAATACCTGCGAGATGGATTTTCAGAGCAGCTAGTGTTTGACCCACAGGGGGCTCGGTTAATCTGGATCGGGAGAGCGTACTGAACCGGATTTGATTAGGGAGCTTACGGTAGAGGAAGTCTTCGGAGACAGTGATCAAAATACGAGGGATTGACAATAAATGCTGGATTAGCTGGCGACGCTGACATCCCGTAAATGAATTTAAAAAATAACAGCACAGAATGCACCCTGCAATTTAGAGAGGGAGAAGGGGAAGTCAGATATTTCAGTATTCCAGTGGAGTAAAGGGAATTACACAGGCAGGAGAGAGGAGCAGGGCAAAGCTGATTGGAAGGGAACATTCGCAGGAACCTAAGCTAAGCGGCAAGGGCTGGAGTTTCTGGGAGCAATTCCCAAAAATTCACATATCCCGAATAAGAAGCAGGATTGATGACGAAACCATGACTGACAGGGAAGTCAGAGCCAACATTAAATCAAATGAGAGATCATATAACTGAACATAAATTGGTGGGAACTTAGAGGATTGTAAAACTTTAAGAAAATAATCAGCAGAACGTGACTAAAGAAGCATAAAGGGAAATATGAAATAGGAAGGAAAGCTAGCAACCATATCAAAGATTTTCTAGATATCTGTATTGCCGTAGTTAAGATTTCCACTGCGAGCGCTGTAGAAGATTTCATTTTGTAGCTTTCTGTAGAAGCGGCGTGCACTGTTGGTAGTGTTTAAGTTTCAGTTAAAGATAAGTGTCGATGCTGATCAACCAATGTGTCATCCATTCAGTATGGTGGAATGGGAGAAGGTTCTAGAGAAAGCTGGGCCGAGAGCAATTTGTGAGGGACACTGCTGGGTTTCGGGGTCTTTTGGCGGGAGCTGGGGAGAGGGGACGATCAGGGGAGACGGCCATAGGGTTCGATCCGGCGGCAAGGCGCGATCCGAAGGAGGCCAAGATGGGAAGTTTTACCGATGACGGTGATGTGACTCGTCGGCATGAGTAAAGGACACACCAGGCATTTGGAAGATATGAGCCCCAACGCTGTGTGCATTCAGCCTGGTTTAATTGTTAATGGGCCCTTTGATTTTTCTTCTTTTCCTCTTAATAACTGTTCGCTAAAGCGGTAATTAGTAAATATGCTCACGTTGCAATTGTATGCGGGGTATAATCTGCTATTCCATGCCGATGCACAACCGCACATGGGTAATATTTACACCCCATCGCTCAAGTCGGGATTCCGTTATTGGAAACCTCCCGGATTTCTGGTTTGCTGTGACCGAAATCACACCGGCCCTGGACCTACATTGTTTGAGAAAGGTGACAGTCCGGTGGCTGTCAGCAGAGCCGACTGACGGTGACGTTTCTATTCAAGTGGCAGAGAAGAGAGGATAAATGTGAGATGATTACACTGGAGAGGCTGTAATGGGTCACCGCTCCCGCTCCTGCCACTGACCACCCCTGCTCCCACTGACGCTGCCGCCTCCTCTCTCTGACTCCGTCTCTCATCCTACAAACCCCACTGTCTCAGCTATACTCCTCCCACCGATGTTCCTCTGGTTGTGCTTCAGTGGTCAGCGGAAAACTAAGCGGGTTGGATCTGAGCTCACAACAGTTCACCCTCTATATCACCGGGTTGGACAAGGGGACACAGCGATGCGAAGTTCATTTTACTGATCACACTAAACTGAAAAGTAGATTCGATTTTGGATGTGGATAGTCTGCACAGTGATAGGTACAGGTT
This sequence comes from Hemitrygon akajei, assembly GCF_048418815.1. Taxonomy (NCBI): domain Eukaryota; kingdom Metazoa; phylum Chordata; class Chondrichthyes; order Myliobatiformes; family Dasyatidae; genus Hemitrygon; species Hemitrygon akajei. Next base: position 378,298 of record NW_027331947.1, read on the forward strand.
CGGAGAGAGGGCAAAAGTATTTCGGATGTATTACCACGTTGGGAGTGCGGGATTCTCCACTTTGGAGGGGAAAACACAATTAATTATATAAACAGTGGAGGATTGCATTGCGATTTTGCTCGGAGGGACTTGTGAGTCGTAAAAAGGTGCAATTGTTTATGAGAAGGCAAATGGAAGGTCGGCCTTCGTGGCTGGAGGGGTTGAATTTCAATGGAGGGGGATTATGCTGCATACTTTCAGGGTAGTGCCGACGCATCAGCCGGAGTACCGTATGCAGTTGTACCCTCCCGACTTGAGGAAACATTGGATACAGGACGGGCCCTTCGGCCCACCATGTGCTGACCAATTCACAACCCAGTTTTCCATCCTATCAATGTTCTGCTGTAACCTTTGACAGCCCTCCAGACTATCCACAACACGCCCAGTCTTTGTGTCATCCGCTTCCTCATCCAGGTCATGTGTAAAATCACTAAGAGAAGGAGTCCCACAACAGATCCCTGAGGCACCCCACTGCTGACCAACCTCCATGTTCAATATGAACTGTCTACAACCCTGTGTGTCTTTGTCTTCTGTGGGCAAGGCATTTCTGGATTCACAAAAAAGATCCCCTTGGATCCCATGCCACCGTATTTCTCAATATGCCTTACATGGCGTACTTTATCAAATGCCTTGCTGAAAGACATGTACACGACATCTAGTGTTCTACCGTCATCAATGTCCTTAGTTATATCATCAAAAAAAAATCATTCAAGCTCGCAAGGCACCACCTGCCTTTGACAAAGCCATGCTGACATGTCCTAAACATATTATCCTTCTCCAACTGTTCATAAATCCTGCCTCTCAGGATCTTCTCCGTCAGCTTACCAACCACGGAAATACGACTCTACGGGCCTACAATTTCCTGGGCTAACCCTAATTCCTTTCGTGAATAATGGAACAACAACCGCAACTCTACAATCCTCTGGAACCTCTCTCTTCGCCATTGATGAGAGAGGTTCCAGAGGATTGAAGAGTTGTCATTGATGATGCAAAGATCCTTGCCAGAGGCACAAGCAATCTTTTCTCTCGACTCCCTGGGATACATCTCGTCCGGTCCACAAACTTGTCCAGCTTTATGCTTTTTAAAACTCCAGAACGCCCTCTTTCTTAATGTGAATATGCTCAAGCTTTTCAATCCGCTGTAAGTCATCCCTACAATCGCCAAGATCCTTTACCAGTACCTCAGCTATATTCTCCCGTTCCACACACAGTTTTCTGCACGTTCACATTGGATTGGTCCTGTTCTTTCACGTCTTATCCTCTTGATATTCACATACTTGTGGAATCCCTTGGGGGTTTTCTTTAATCCTGCTCGCCACGGCCTTCTCATGGCCCCTTCCGGCTCTACTAATTTCATTCTTAAGCTCCTTCCTCCATGCCTTATAATCTTCATGATCTTTATTATTATGTAGGTTTTCGAACCTTTCTGAAGCTTTCTTTTATTCTTGACTAGGTTTCTATATAGCTTGGTTCACCACTGACCCTGTACCCTACCATCGTTTCCCTTTCTCATTGGAACTTACTTAAGTAGCACTCCACGCTGATATCCCCTGAACATTTGCCAGATTTCTGCCTTACTTTTCCCTGAGAGCATCTGTTCCCAATGTGTGCTTCCAGGTCCCTGCCTCGTATTTCCCCTTACTCCAATTAAACGCTTTCCCAACTTGTCTGTTCCTATCCCTTTCCAATGCTATGTTAACGGAGATAGAATTGTGATCACTATCTCCAAAATGCTGTCCAACTGAGAGACCTGACACCTGAACAGGTTCTTTTCCCAATACCAGATCAAGTACAGTCTCTCCTCTTGTAGCCTTATCTATATCTTGTTTCCGGAAACCTTCCTGAACGCCCCTAACCAACTGCACACCATCGATCCCACGCTGCTCCAGAGAGATGCCAATCAGTAATTGGAAAGTTAAAATCTCTCACGAAAACAGCCCTGTTATTATTACACCTTTGCAGAATCTGTCTCCCTACCTGCTCCTCGATGTCCTCGTTACACAGGAGTTATGAACTGGGACCTTCTTCGTGCAAGGGCTTCAGATAGGTCTGAATTTGTTCCGTGTATGCTGGAGAGTTCATTGAATCAATATCTGGGCTGTCCAACTGGACCTGGTATTGGGTAATTAGCCTGGCCAGGGGACTAACCTTTCAGTGGGGAGCAGAAAGGGAACAGTGATCAAATCTCATTAACTCTCACGACAGCTACAGGTAAGGTTTGGTATGGTGCTTCCGGGGGGTTTTAAATTGGAGAAGTACGCATTAGGCAAGAACTGAGAAGAGTTTTTTTGGGAAGACCTTTTCTCGGGCAACTCCACATCAGACATGTGGAGACTGTTGGAAGATCAATAGCATAGAGTACAGGAATGGTGTGTCCCCGTTAGCATGAAAGACGGGGTTGGAAAAGAATATTACCTTGGATGTCCAGAGAACTGATGAATGCAAACAAGAATAAAAAGGAAAAGTAGATCTCATCAAACGATGCACATGAAGCGTATAAAGAAGCCGGTAAAGAAGACAGGAGTAGAATTAGGGAAGCCAGTGGGGGGGGGGGGGAGGGGGGAGCATGTAATGTCCTCGGCAAGTAGGATTCAGGAGAATCCGAAGGCTTTTCATACCGACATCAAGAGCAACAGGATATCACGGGAGAGAGTGGGACTACTCACGGATAATGGGGGAGCATTTGCTTGTCTGCGGAGAATGTGCGTGAGGCAATTAATGAGTACTTTGCTTCTGTATTTATCGCAGAAAAGGACATGGAGGCCCAGGAGATCAGCACTGAGTGTTTAAACACGTTTCGGTGTTTAGAGATCAAACACGAGTAAGTGTTGTACCTCCTATGAGTACAAAGGTGGAGGACTCCAGGGCCCGACGGGATGTACACCAGGTTATTGAAGGAGGCAAAGGACAAGAGTGCTGCGGTCTTGACCAGCATGTTCGTGTCCTCTCGGCACAGGCGAGGTCCCGGATGACTGGTCAGTATCTCGAAACAAGAAAGGAAAAAGCAAAACTTCTGCTAACTACAGACTGGTGAGTTTCTCATCAGTTGTTGGGAAATTGCTGGCGAAAATTCGCAGGGACAGTATACATGAGCGTTTGGAATCGCATGGAGTTATTAGGGAGAGCCAGCATGGCTTTGTGCGGGGCTGGTCTTGTCTTACAAACGCGAATAATTATTGGGACAATGTGACGAGAGGGATTGACGACGGAGACAATGGATGCTGTCTACATGGAGTTTAGTAAGGCGTTTGACAAAGTCACTCATGAGAGGCTGACCCAGACGATTTAGCTGAATGGGGTCCACGGTGAAATGGCTGTTTGGTTTCGGAACTGGCTTGTCCACAGTACACAGTGTGCAGTGGTGGAAGAGTCTTACTCGAGCTGGAGGACTGTAATTCCCGGAGTTTCACTGGGGTCTGTGCTGGGACCTGTGCTGTTTGTGGTGGATAAAAAATGACCCGGATGAAAATGTAGATGGAACAGTTGTTAAGTTTGAGGATGATACCAAGTTTGAGGGAGTTGTGGATCCTGTAGAAGACTGGCAAAGAATACAGCGCGATAATAATCAGAGGCAGATTTGGGCAGAGAAATGGCAGTTTGAGTTCAACCCAGATAAATGTGAGGTGTTGCACTTGGTTAGGGTAATTCCAAGGAGACTGTGTAATGTTAAAGGCACGATCCGTGCTGCGGAGTAGAGGGGACTTGAGATTCAGGAGGAGAAAGGTCTCGGACGGATATCTCGAGTGTCTGTTCAATATCGCAAAAACTGCTGAGTTCCACCAGCAATTAGTGTGCGTTTTCGCCCTGTGGATACTGTTTCGGCCCCGTCAGGTGCTGAGTTTCCAGAGGCCCAGACACTCCCTGGAAATCAGTGAAACCCGACCCACCGGCGACTAGAATCGCGTTAAGTACCGATCGCTGTTGTTCGTGCTGCTCATGTTTAACCCCGACAATTGCCGACTCATCGCTTTATCTCCACATTGAAGAAGGCAGGTCAGAGACAATGTGAGCCATGTTTGGTGTTGGATGAGCAGCCGTTCGCCGCATCTAGTCTCCTGACCTCTGGCTGAAACCCGAACCTGTGTCCATTCCCGGAGAGTGAGTTTAATAATGCTCGGTGTCTGTTCTCTTCTCTCTCCCTGCAGTGAATTTAGCGGCGATTGTGATCCTGTCCCGGGGTAAGTGTGGCCTGTCTATCTGCACCACTCGTCACCTGGTGGCCATGGCAGCGGCGGATCTGCTGACCGTAGTCATAGAGGTCCTTTTGCGTCAAGTCATAAATGGGAGAGGTGGGGAAGCGTGGGCTTGGGGTGATTGGGAAACGTGTGTGTGTGTGTGTGTGTGTGTGTGTGTGTGTGTGTGTGTGTGTGTGTGTGTGTGTGTGTGTGTGTGTGTGTGTGTGTGTGTGTGTGTGTGTGTGTGTGTGTGTGTGTGCGAATGATGCCAGGTGGTGTTGCTGTGTGTTAAACAGCCCGGGTCCGTATAAGTTCTACCCACCGTCAATCGTCAATGCGGGGCTGGCGATGGGGAAGGTGGACAATTCACATGCATTTTTGTAATTTTGTAGTCGGGACATAGTGCACCGTGTGGTTGCAGTGGTGGGTCTGAATTCTGGGATGAGTGCGCAGTCAACGCAGGTTCGTAGGATTTTGAGAGTAAAACATATCCGTGGCTTTTCAGTTTATAACAAAAGACGGAGACCTTTACTTTGATTCCGAATAAACCAAAACCAGTCGCTCTACACTTTCGTTATTAGGTCAGACACCGCCTCCTAAAGTGAACACAACAATTCTCTGATGGAGTTTGTGAATGATGTGGAGCATTTCCTCTTACGAACAGCTTGTGTAATTTCCCTCAGTTTACATTGCCCCACAAATGTTTCGCGAAAGTGGGACTTGTTGCGACGGTGGGGACAATCATTGTTGCACCACGCTCACATTTGGGATTAGAGCACAGACACTATCCAGTCTCTTCCTGACTCGAGTCCTTCCGTCCCGGTAACAAAAGACCTGAATCCTTACCGCGCCGGTCTGGGTTAATTCCGTCCTTTCTGAGGCGGGCGACCAGAGATTCACACGGTTCTCCAGCTGTGGTCTCACCAAATCAGAAAGGGACAGAACGGCAACAGGACGTTCGGATCACTGTGCTGTTCTGAACCAATTGAACTGGAAATTTCAAGTCGAGATAAACCAATCCCGGCTGCCCACACAAGGTCCTCATCCCTACATTTTCCTTATATTCCTGTGGATTCCAATATCCCCCATCGCCGCTGCATCCTCCATCGCCTCTGCAATTCATTCCAGACACTCACCACAATGAGAATGAAAAAAAGACTTGCAACGCACATCTCCTGAAAACATTATGATTGAGCTTTAAAATTACTCTGTTGTACAGACTGTTCTTTTCCCGCATCAATCTCGGAAAAAGATGCAAAATGACACTAAATCAGAAAAACAAACAAACAAATACATACATACATGCATGCATGCATACATACATAGATACATACATACATAAATAAATAAATGTATGAATGAATAATTAAATAAATAGATAAACAAACTGACAAACAAACAAATAAATTAATAGATAGATAGATAGATAGATAGATAGATAGATAGATAGATAGATAGATAGATAGATAGATAGATAGATAGATAGATAGATAGATAGATAGATAGATAGAGAGGAAAAATGAGACAACAAGTGCCTGCGTTTGACCTATCTCCCTTGGGACAGGAATTGGCTCGAATAGACCCCCGTCACTTTGCACATGCGCAGAAGTTTCTATTTCCCCGCCGTCGGTGTGTGTGACCAAACCTTCACTATCCTGCAAGCATACAAAACCATGAGGAGATACAAAACGTCTTTTAAGTTTGTATAAGCATGTGGCCGTTGAGGAGGTCGTGTTGGGTCTCTTAAAGAGCATTAAGCGGGATATTTTTCCAGCGCCTGGCGGGGTTTACTGCACATTGTTGAGAGGGAGAAGATGGGTATACTGCGGATTTGACCAATGCATTTGGGTTCTATCTCCCCTCACAGTCCTCAGCAGCCCTGTGTCCACCGTGGAGAACTTCAGCTTCCTGGGTTCCACCATCTCTCAGGATCTGAAGTGGGAGCAGAACATCAGCTCCATCCTGAAGAAGGCCCAGCAGCGGATGTATTTCCTGGGGCTCTTGAGGAAATACGGTCTGCCTCAGGAATTGCTGCTGCAGTTCTACACTGCAGTCATTGAGTCTGTCCTGTGCACCTCCATCACTGTGTGGTTTGGAGCCGCCACCAAGCAGGATAGAACTAGACTACAGCGCACAGTGAGGACTGCCGAGCGCATCATTGGAGCCTCCCTGCCCTCTATTGTGGACCTGTACTCTTCCAGGTTGAAGAAGAGGGCGGGGAACATCATAAAGGACTCCTCCCATCCTGCGCACGGACTGTTTGATCTGCTTCCGTCTGGTAGGCGCTTCAGATCCCTCCGGACTAAGACAAATAGGCACTGGAGAAGTTTCTTCCCTACTGCGGTCACTTTGCTGAACAGTTAACTGCTGGTTAACTGTCGGCTAACTATTACTTGGATTGCACTACCTGTATGTATAATCTATATTTTCATTTATATTTATCATTATTATTGTTATGAGCAGAGAGACAACATCTGCCAGAAGTAAATTCCTTGTATGTGCACAGGTACTTGGCGATTAAAGTCTGATTCTGATTCTGATTAATTTAGAACCGAAATGGTTGCTCTTGAAAAACATAGACCTACTTCACGTCAGGGGTAGGTAAGTTACTCGGCAGAATTTTTAGGGAGAGGCTGCAGAGTTATCGAATAGCAGACACACAAATTGTCCCCGGGAAATTATAGGCCGGTAAGGTTAACGTCGGTAGTGGGTACATTATTGGAAGGAGTAATAAGAGATGGGATCTACAATTATTTAGATAGGCAGGGACATATTAGGGAGAGTTAAAACGCATTTGTGCATGGTAGGTCATGTTTAACAAATGTATTATATTTTTTCGAGAAGATTACAAGGAAAGTGGATGAAGGCAAGGCAGTGGATGTTGTCTGCATGGACTTCGGTAAGGCCTTTGACAAGGTCCCGCATGGGAGGTTAGTTAGGAAGATTCATTCGCCTGGTATACATGGTGAGGTAGTAAGTTCGATTAGACATTGTCTCAGCGGGAGAATTCAGAGAGGGTTAGTGGAGGATTGCTTCTCTGAGTGGAGGACTGTGACTAGTGGTGTGCCACAGGGACCAGTGCTGGGTCCATTGTTATTTGTCATCTATATCAATGATCTGGATGATAATGTGGTAAATTGGATCAGAAAATTTACTGATGATACAAAAATTGGAGGTGTAGTGGACAGTGAGGAAGGTTTTCAAAGCTTGCAGAGGGATATGGATCAGCTGGAAAAATGGGCGGAAAAATGGCAGATGGAGTTTAATACAGACAAGTGTGAGGTATTGCACTTTGGAAGTAAAAACCAAGGTAGAACATACGAGGTAAATGGCAGGGCACTGAGGAGTGCACTAGAACAGAGGGATCTAGGAATACTGATACAAAATTCCCTAAAAGTGGCATCACAGGTAGATAGGGTAGTAAAGAGAGCTTTTGGTACATTGGTCTTTATAAATCAAAGTATTGAGTATAAGAGTTGGAATGTTATGGTGAGATTGTATAAGGAATTAGTGAGGCCAAATTTGGAGTATTGTGTGCAGTTCTGGTCACCGAATTACAGGAAGGATATTAATAAGATTGAAAGAATGCAGAGAAGGTTTACAAGGATGTTGCCAGGACTTGAGAAACTGAGTTACAGAGAAAGGTTGAATAGGTTAGAACTTAATTCCCTGGAGTGTAGAAGAATGAGGGGAGACTCGATAGAGGTATATAAAATTATGATGGGTATAGATAGAGCGAATGCAAGCAGGCTTTTTCCACTGAGGCCAGGGGAGAAAAAAATCCAGAGGACATGGGTTAAGGGTGAAAGGGGAAAAGTTTAAAGGGAACATTGCGCGGAGGGCTGGGCTCCTTCACACAGAGACTGGTGGGATTGTGGAAAGAACTGCCAGATGAATTTGTAAATCCGGGCTCACTTCTAACATTTAAGGAAAACTTGGTATAGAAGTGTGTGGTGGGATATGGGTCAGGTGCAGGTCAGTGGGACTAGGCAGAAAAATGGTTCGGCACAGCCAGGAAGCGCCAAAAGGCTTGTTTCTGTGCTGTAATGTTCTACGGTTCTATGGACCTTGGCCCTTCCATTCAGTGCCGCCCTGCTTTCCAGCCTCGTCCTCTCGGCGTGCACCGAGACATTAGCCTTCCACACCCCTTCCCATCTGTGCACCTACCGAGATAGGAACGAGACGAGGAGGGAATAGAAAAGTCGCTCGGAGTGAAACATCAACCCCACACCGCACAGAAAGGAACAACATCAGGACCGCCAACGCTCCAGACCCCCCGCCAAACAGAACAAAACTATCGACTCCAAACCCAACTCCCCTCGCAAATCAAACGGGAAACATAGAAATCATGAGCGTGTGGGCCTTTTGATGTTTTCTTCTTTTCCTCTTAATAACTGTTCGCTAAAACTGGAATTAGTAAATATACTCACGTTACATTTGTATGCGGTGTATGATCGGCTATTCCTTGCCGATGCACAACGGCATGTGGGTAATATTTACACGGCCATCGCTCTGTTATTGGAAACCTCCCAGATTTCTGGTTTGCTGGGACAGAAGTCACACCGACCCTGGACAGTCCGGTGGCTGTCAGCAGAGCCGACTAACGGCGAAGTTTCTATACAAGTGGGAGAGAAGCGGGAATAAATGTTAGATGATTACAGTGGAGAGGTTGTAATGGAGCACCGCTACCCATCCTACCACTGACCATCTCTGCTCCCACTGACGCCGCCACCTCCTCTCTCTGACTGCGTCTGTCATCGTGCAAACCCCACTGTCTCAGCTATACTCCTCACACCGATGTTCCTCTGGTTGGCCTTCAGTGTTGAGCGGAAAACTAAGCTGGTTGGACCTGAGCCCACAACAGTTCCCCCTCCATATCACCGGGTTGGAACAGGGGACACAGTGAAGCGAAGTTCATTTTACTGATCACACTAATCTGAAATGTAGATTAATTTTGGATATGGATAGCCTGCACAGTGATATGTACAGGTTCGGAGAGAGGGCAAAGGTATTTCGGATGTATTACAACGTTGGGAATGCGAGATTCTCCACTTTGGAGACTTTCAAAGCAGGGGGATTATGTTGCATATTTTCAGGGTAGTGCTGACGCAACAGCCGGTGCACCGTATACAGTTCTGTCCTCCCTCCTTGAGGAAAGATCGAACACAGGACTGGCCCTCCGGCCCAGGGTGTGCTGACTATTCAATTTACCCCTCCATCAAATTAGCACTTCCCTCCAACACAGTATATATCCTTCCATTTTGCTTTCATACACACGGAGACCCAGAAGTCTCTGAAATTCCCCCAATGTATCTGCCTCTTCCTTCCTCCCCGTTAACGCGTTCCGTGCATCCACCAGTCTCTGTGGAAAAATCCAATCTCCGACAACCCCGAAAATTTCCCTTAATTACTTCAACAAACGTCCTCTGTTCCTCATCTTTTCCGCCCTGAGGAAAATAGTTCTGTATGTTTGCACTATCGGTGTCTCTTATCACCTTGTACATCCCTGTCAATTCACCTCTCATTCCCCTTCGCTCCAAAGTGAAGAGTCCCAGCTCGCTCAAACTATCCCCACAAGATATACTCTCTAACCGAGGCAGCATCCTGGTAAATCTCCTCTGCACCTTCTCTAAAGCTTCCCCATCCTTCCTCTAGCAAGGCGATCAGAGCCCAGGACTATGAACGGTGCAATCGCACTGATGGGATTGTACTACAGACCCACAAATAGCCCCAGGGACTGTGAGGAGCAGACATTTAATGCGATTCAGGTAATACCAGTTTGTCATGAGGCGTTTCACCCACCCCACAGTAAACTGGGAGATTCTTAGTACAGGGGCTTCAGATGGGGCTGAGTTTGTTCAGTACATGCTTGACAGTTTATTGAATCAACATGTGGACTGTCCAAAGACAGAAGGGGCCGTACTGGACCTGGTGTTGGGTAATGAGCCTGGCCAGGGGACTGACATCTCAGTCGGGGAGTATTTAGGGAACAGTGATCTCATCTCGCTCGCTTTCAGATTAGCTGTAGATAAGGACTGGTTTGGTCCTTGGGGGAGCGTTTTAAATTGCAGTGGGACAAATCAGGCAAGAAAGGGCTATTTGTGAAGGCCTTTTCTCAGTCACCTCCACCTCAGACATGCGGAGAGTGTTTGAAGACCTATAGCACTGAGTACAGGAATGTTGTTTTCTCCTCAGTAGGAAGGACAGGAATGGGAAGATAAGACAACCTTGGATGTCCAGAGAGGTGACGAATGCAGTCAAGATGAAAAAGAAGAAGTCGGTAACGCTTCCGAAGTCAGGATCGAAGGAAGCCCGTGAGGAGAATAAAGACGCCTGGAAAGAAGAAAGGAAGGGAATGAGGAAAGCCAAGGGGGACCATGAAATGTCCTTGGCAAGTAGGATTCAGGAGAATCCCAAGGCTTTTCGTACGTACATCAATAGTCAGAGGATAACTCGGGGGAGGGTGGGACCACTCAGGGATGAAGTGGGAACATTTGCTTGTCTGCGGAGAATGTGCGTGAGGCACTTCATGAGTACTTTGCTTCAGTATCTACCAAGGAAAAGGACATGGAGGCCCAGGAGATCAGTGCTGAGTGTATAAACACGTTACGGTGTTTAGAGATGAAGCAGGAGGAAGTGTTGGGCCTCCTAATGAGTCTTAAGGTGGAGGACTACACGACCTCATGGGATGTACACCGGTTATTGAAGGAGTCGAGGAACAAGAGTGCTGCGGTCTTGACCAGCATGTTCGTGTCCTCTAGGCACAGGCGAGGTCCCGATGACTGGTCAGTATCTCTATTTGAGAAAGGGAAAAAGTGAAATTATGGGAAAGACAGACCGGAGGGTATCACATCAGTTGTAGGGAATTTGCTGGCGAAAATTCGTAGGGACAGTATACAGGAGCGTTTGGAAACCCATGGAGTAATTAGGGAGAGCCAGCATGGCTTTGTGCGGGGCTGGTCTTGTCTTACAAACTCGAATGAAGATTTGGACAATGTGACGAGAGGGATTGACGAGAGTAGGGTAAACGATGTTGCCTGCATGGAGTCCCTTATGAGAGTCGGATCCAGACGATTTAGCTGAATGTGGTCCACGGTGAATTGGCTGTTTGGTTTTGGAACTGGCTTGTCCACAGTACACATTGTGCAGTGGTGGAAGGGTCTTATTCGAGCTGGAGGACTGTAATTCCCGGAATTTCACTGGGGTCTGTGCTGGGACCTCTGCTGTTTGTGGTGGATATAAGTGACCCGGATGAATATGTAGATGGAATAGTTGTTAAGTTTGCGGATGATACCAAGTTTGGTGGAGTTGTGGATCGTGTAGGAGACTGGAGAAGAATACAGCGCGATATGGAACAGAGGCAGATTTGGTCAGAGAAATGACAGTTGGACTTCAACCCAGATAAATGTGAGGTATTGCACCTGGCTGGTCTAAGTACAAGGAGACAGTGTACTGTTAAAGGCACGATCCGTGTTGCGGAGTAGAGGGAACTTGAGATCCAGGTTCATAGCGCCTAGAAAGTGGCTACACATGTCGATAAAGATGTTAAGAAGGCTTATTGAAAGGTTGTTTGTATTAGTTGGGACATTCAGTTCAAAAGTCAGGAGGCTATGTTGCAACTTTACAAAACCCTGCTCAGCCCACTTCTGGAGTATTGCAAACAGTTCCGGACGCCCCACCATAAGAAGGATGGTCAGGCTTTGACGGGGGTGCGGAAGAGGTTTACCAGGATGGTGTCAGGATTGGACTGGGTGTGCTAACATGAGAGGCTGGATAAATGTGGGCTGTTTTCTCTGGAGCAGCGGGGACTGAGGGGAGATCAGATAGAGGCTTATAAGGTTATGAGAGGCGTAGTTGGACAAGACAGGGAGTGTCTGTTCCAGAGTGCTGAAATGTCTGATACCAGAGGGCGTGCATTGAAAGTGAGAGGGTATAGAATCAAGGGCAATGTGAGACGCAAGTACATTTACTCAGAGAGCGGCGGATGCCTGGAATGCGCTGCCCGGTATGGTGGTACAGGCAAGTACATCACAGTCTTTCAAAAGACGTTTGGGTTGGCTCATGGACATCGGGTAGACGGAAGGATATCAACATTGTGTCAGAAGAAGAGATAAGTGCTTCGTTGTATTTGATTTGATTGTTAGCTAGTCAGCATAACATTGAGGGCCGAATGGCTTGTTCCTGTGCTGTACTGTTTTATGTTCTATGTTCTACGCTCAGAGATGTTCAACGTTCAGAGCTCAACACAAAACTCAAGTGTGGTCTAACCACACTTTTCTGTAACATTATGTCACGGAAAATATACTGGCGTTGGAGATAGTGAGGACGAATTGATTGAGGAGACGACGGGGTAATGCTTATGAATCTCCTGCGAGAAAACTGACTGTACTTCAGGAGAAAGAGAGGGAATCGTACGGGTGCATATCAAACAATTATAGAGAGATGGGAGAAACAGGGGCAGGAAAGTCATTACTGGGAGGTGAGACTGCACTTTGGGGACATAGCCTCCAGATTTTTAGGAAATTGCTTTAGGACGGAGATGCGGAGGACGTGCTTTACTCATAAGAAATCCTCTGCCCAGAGAAGCTGCAGAGGATCCGTCAGTAAATAGACCCTCAGTGTCACTTCATTAGGTACATGAGTGGGACCAGGTATGGTCCTTTGCTACTGTCGACCATCTGCTACAAGTTTCTACGTGTCAATGAGGCGGGAGGAACTTAAGATGGCTCCAAACGGCGACTCCTTTTTCTTGCATCTTCGAAAACAGCTTTATTTCTGTCATTGATTGCTCTTTTAATACCTTTCCAGGGTGTGGGGGTACTTCTAAAGACCCTGACCTGGAGTTGTACTCTGACTTCAGTTCTTTGCGGGAATGAGAACCGCTCGCAGGGGGTCACGACCGGCCGAGTTTTGATATCTCATGGACGCTGCCTGGAAGACGAGAGCGCCTTCAGGGTTCCGGGATTTCCCGGCTCCGGGGACTTGCTGATTCCGGGCCCTCGCCCCTGACTGAAGCGTCGCGGGAGAACACGGAACATCGGGAGCAGCGGGTTGACTGCCGGGGGTTGTGTGCACGGAGAGCTGCGACTTTTTGCTGCCGATACCCCGCGGGCAGAGCTCGGAAAAAGCGACGCAACAGACTTTTCAAATTGTGAATCTGCCAGTTGTTTGTTATGTCTCCCCTCGCGCTTTGACTGGGAGACACCTCTTATTAGGAAGAGAGAGCCTGTGGTTTGTCGAATTATCGGGTGAGCGAGTAGTCTTCGGGATACTGCAGGTCTGTGTCTTTATTGATGCTTTGCTGCGGGCTTGAGCGCTCGGTGGAGGTGGCTGATGCTTCCATTTGCTGGTGGTGGGATGGGGTGTCGTTGCTTTTCTGCTTGTGCGTGGGAGGGGGGAGCTGCGGATGGGTGGGGACCTTGCGGTTCTAACAGGTTATCCGTTACTGATTATTTTGTAAACTTGTCTGTTTCCGTGGCTGTTCGCGAAGTAAGAGAATTTCAGGATGTATATTATATCTATTTCCCCGAAATTAAATGCACCTTTTAAACCTGCCAACCGTCTGTGCGTTCAGAGATGCTCTTCTGCGCACCGCCGTTGCACATTTGTTAGTCTGAGTTACTGTCATGCGTCACAATTCCAGGAGATCAGTCGTTTCAGAGATTCTCAAACCACCCCTTCTGGCAGCATCAATCATTCCACGGTCATACTCAGTGAAATTACCATAAGATAAAGGAGCAGAAGTCGGCCATTCTGTCACTGGCACTTACTTCCCATTTTACCCCATCCTCATTCTCCATCATCTCTTCGGTTCGCTAACTTTTTCGCCCACTCTCTCCCATCTCGTTCCCGCTCCCTCGATCCCGCTGGTTCCACTCTCCTTCCATCACCCTTGCTCTCTCTTACTCCAGCATCTCTCCCTTTCACTTTCGCTCCCTCCACCCACTCTCCTTTTCGGTTTATCACTCTCCACCCTCTCTCCCTATAGGATCTGTCTCTGTCCCTTCATTCCCCATCTCCCATTCCCCCACTCACCAACATCTAGCGATCTCACTCCCCTCACACCTCTTTCTCTCTTCTCTCCCTCCTTTCACTCTCCTCTCACTCACTGTCACACCCCTCGCTTCTGTGTCTCCCCTCTCTCACTTTTCTCTCTACTCTTTCTCCTTTCTCTCTCTTCCCCTGCTCTCACGCCCTTCTCTATCACACCCCTTCTCTCTATCTGTCTCTCTCTCTCTCTCTCTCTCTCTCTCTCTCTCTCTCTCTCTCTCTCTCTCTCTCTCTCTCTCTCTCTCTCTCTCCTCTCTCTCTCTCTCTCTCTCTCTCGCTATCTGTCTGTCTGTCTGTCTGTCTGTCTCTCTCTCTCTCTCCTTCGCTCTCATTCCTCTCTCGTTTCTCCCTTCACCCCCACTCTCTCACTTCCTGCAACCTCTTTTGACCACGACGCCCTTCTGCCCATCGCTCCGCAGTTTTCCCTTTCTCTTTCCACCTGCGGTGAAAGAAAGTTGCCGATGGATTATTTTGGGGATTGTCTCTGGAAGATAGTGCAGAGCAATGCGACCAGTTTGAGGATTGATACAGTGCTGTGGAGAGCGAGGGGATAGTGGGATGATATTATGACGTATATAGTGACGTCGTCAGACAGAGCGGAGAAGTGGGAGTAGTTTAGAACTGGTACAGTGCTGTGAATAAGAGGGGGCGCTGGGATTAGTTCAGTGGCTGATACAGCACCTACGGAGAAAGAGGGAGCAGTGTGATTAGTTGAGGGACTGAGAGTGCTCTGGAGCAAGAGGGGGCAGTGTGATTAGTTTAGGGACCGATACAGTGCTGTGGAGAGCACACATGCACAAGTATACTATCTTATCCGCCCCTCCAGCTCTCCGTCGTGGTCTTTGACACACAGTCATTCCCTTAGACTGCTGAGTTTGGTGGTCATGCATTAGGTTTAGGGGTGGGTCCTAGAGGAGTCCCCAAATATTCTGACTGTGAGAGAGTAACAGAAGACACTTGACAGCTTGGTGGATATGAAAGTGTTTATTCATCAACACAAATAAACATTTTCTTAGACACCCTCTCGGCAGAGACTCTCAAACTCAAATTACGTCACGAGTTTTTAATCGTGGTGACAATGGCTGCAATAGGTGATTCAATACAGTAACTCAAGCTACAATGTTACAATTCATGATGTTGTCTCTGACAAACGGTTCCTTTGAAGTACAGATTTACAGTGGAACACTTTGCAATTGATGAGACAGCTTTGAAGGTTCAATCACTTTTGTCAGTGCCAACTAATCCACAGAGATGATCAAAAAGTTTCTGAGAACTGAGATCCCAGAAGCCCAAGATTACTGATGTGACGGTTGACACGTGGACAGTCAGGGAGTGTAGGGGGACTGATGAAGTGTTGGTAGGTGGGTTCTCTTTAATATGATTTCATGCTTGGCGCAGTCAATGTGGTCCGAAGGGTCTGTTCCCCTTCTTCACCTGTGTTCTTTGTCGGACAAACAAAAGGCAGAAGTATCTTTTCTCAGAGCAAACATTCCTCGTAGTGGAGGTGAACGTAGACATGTTTATGACCCAGGACAAAGTTTGGTACACTTCACTTGAACAACCCGAGGATGGTTTCTCGTATCGGGAGTGAGAGATAAGGTTACAGTGAGATGAGCTGTGATTACAATTGGTGGAGAATCAGAGTGGAGAGGCCGCTTTACTCTCAGTTGATCTGCTCAGCCGATGGACAAGATTCGCACTGACACAAGGTGAGGTGGAGAGTTGGGTCTATTTGTGTGTGAAATAACATTCCCTTTGCTGGAGGAATGCCTCTCGTAATTTACAACCCTGCGTAACATCACAGTTTCCATTGTTTTCAGTATCAGAATTAATTCACTCAGTTAATCACGATGTTGCAACCCGGATTGCATTTGGATGACGTAATCAGTTTGGAAATAATTCAAAAGATGCTTATTTCTAAATCTATTGAAACCAGTCCCAGGTGAGTCGGTAAATGGTATTAAAACCCCAGGTATGTGCAGCCTTGATATTTCATTCCTGGAGATCGCCTGTGGCACACGGAGACAAATCACTGATCAGAGAAAATGCCTGAATTGTTTGATAGGTATCGACGAGTGAACAAAATACTGAACGTGTTCATTGTCTTCATTGGAGTTCCTGGTGAGTGAGCACAGATATTCGTGTTTGGCACTACTGTCTGTTGACCGGTGTGAGACTGTTTGATTTCATTGTAGAAGCTTCCCGCTGATTTTTTGTGGCAGTAATATCCGTTAGTGATATTGAGCTTGTCTATTCAATATTCTGATTTTTCATATTTGATGACAAACCGAACTAAACCCCTGTCTCTCCTCTAACCCACGGGATCGACTCGAACTTTGTGCTTGCATTTGATGGAATTTTATTCAGAGTGGTACCAATGCTGGGGACAGGCAGCTCTCCGGGAATGAGAGACTAGAAATGTTATACATTGTGGTGTTGACTGTTTATGTTATCGACCGGAGTGATTGATACCCTCTCCAGAGTTGCCCCAGTGTTGGGAGCCGGGAATCCTCCGGGAATGTGTGACTGGGAAGTTTTAATGGCACACTGTCCATGTTGCCCCAGTCTTGAGGACGGGCAGCACTCCGCGACGGTGTGACTGGGAGGGGTTTGCATTGTGAAGTTCTCAGACTGTGTTACTGATCAGATTGAACCCTTGCTCCTGTGTTTCTCCTCTTCCTGTGGAACCTGTCACAGTCTCATTCAATAATGAATAACCTGTTGTCAATAATCAGGTCTGATCTCCTGACCCTGAGTCACGGATCTACTGACGTGGGTTGTCCGGATGAGCTGCGCTGTAGAACTAATCCATTAACGGAGCCACTCAGCATCTGGTTACTACGTTGTCCCGGTTTTCCCTCAGAGTTCCGAATTAAAGTAGTGCCCCATTTGCCCTGAAGAAAGGCATCGGTCTCGTACTTTGAGTGTGTGTTCGACGTGGCGACTGCTGCTGAGTTCCCCCAGCATTTTGTGTGTGTTGTCTCCCTTTGAATACCATAAGACCATAAGACATAGGGGCATGATTAGTCCATCTGTCCCATCGTGTCTGCTCCGCCGTTCAATCATGGCTGATCCTTTCTTTTTCTTCTCCTTAACCCCAGTTCCCAGCCTTCTCCCGGTAACAGTTGATGCCATGTCCAATCAAGAACCTATCAATCTCTGTCTTAATCACAGCTGCATGTGGCAACAAATTCCACAAACTTACTACCCTCTGGCTAAACAAATCACTCTTCTATTCTGAGGCTGTGCCACCTTGTCCTAGATTCTCCCCCCATGGGAAACATCTTTTCCACGTCTTCTCTGTCTAGCACTTTTAACATTCGGAAGGCTTCAATGAGATCCCCCTCTGATCCCCGGAGACTGTCTCGGCCCCGTCAGATGCTGAGATACCAGAGGTCTGGGCAGTCATGGTTAAATCAGTGACGGGAACTCGGATGAGCACAGATCGTTGTTGTTCATGGCGCTCCTGTTTAACCCCGACGATTGCCGTCACATCGCCTTATCTCCACCCTGAAGGTAGGTCAGTGACAGTGTGACCCATGTTTGGTGTTGGATGAGCAGCCGTTCACCGCATCCAGCGCTCCTGACCTCTGGCTGAAACTCGAACCTGTGTACATTCCCGGAGAATGAGTTTAATAATGCCCGGTGTATGTTCTCTTCTCTCTCCCTGCAGTGAATTTAGCGGCGATTGTGATCCTGTCCCGGGGAAAGTGCGGCCTCTCTACCTGCACCACTCGCTACCTGGTAGCCATGGCAGCGGGGGATCTGCTGACCGTAGTCATAGAGGTCCTTTTGAGACAAATCTTAAATTATTACTTTCCGTGGAATTTACTCCGCGTTACCCCTGTGTGCAAAGGTATGGAGGTACTGAGGCACACAGCCACATACTGTTCTGTCTGGTTCACCGTCACCTTCACTTTCGATCGGTTTGTCGCCATCTGCTGTCAGAAGCTGAAAACAAAATATTGCACCGGGAAAACTGCTGCTGTGGTTCTGACAACGGCTGGCGTGCTCTCCTTTCTGAGAAGCGTTCCCCGCTACTTCCTCTGGGAACACAGAGAGATAGTCAACAATGTCCCGTGGTTCTGTGAACTCACGGCCAGTACGTACACTGACCTCGGGTGGGTAGTGTACGATTGGCTCGATATAGTTTTAAATCCGTTAGTCCCTTTCGCTGTGATTCTGCTGCTCAACGCTCTGACGGTCAGGCACATTGTTGTGGCCAGTCGTGTCCGTAAGGGGCTGAGGGGTCAGAGCAAGGGGGAGAACAGCAGGGACCCGGAGATGGAGAGCAGGAGGAGGTCTGTGGTTTTACTCTTCACCCTCTCCGGCAGCTTCATCCTCCTGTGGATGACGAACGTTGTAAATTTCATGTATTATGAGATCAAAGGATTACGATTCAACTTCAATGATTCTGAATGGATTTTTCACATGGTCGGAGCCTTGCTGAAGAATTTCAGCTGCTGCACGAACACATTTATTTACACGGTCACTCAGTCGAAATTCAGGGAGCAGGTGATCAGCGCGGTGAAATATCCGGTCACCTCGGTGTTTCAGTCGATCAATAAAGCCGTGCACTGAGCAGAGCCGACAGGCGGCAGCAATGTCACCAGTACAGGCCCCCGATCCTCATGTGAAACGCCCGATCTCCCTTGTGCTATTTCCGGGAGGAGTGTGTGTGTGTGTGTGTGTGTGTGTGTGTGTGTGTGTGTGTGTGTGTGTGTGTGTGTGTGTGTGTGTGTGTGTGTGTGTGTGTGTGTGTGTGTGTGTGTGTGTGTGTGTGTGTGTGTGTGTGTGTGTGTGTGAATGAGAGAGAGTGGAATGTGGTTATGTTGAAAGAGTGTCGAAAAGATTAACGACGGTGTTAGCAGGTGGAGGGAGGGTGTGGTATCGGAAGATTGGCCGGGCTGTGGCTTTCACGCTCTACTGGAGTGACCTGCTTTGTTTCACAGCGGGGCTGCATATGGAAAAGGGGATGAGGGCACAGTTAATATATGCTTGTACGAGTTTTTTCAATAAAACGAGTCCGAGTCGTTTCAAGTGTTTAACAGAAGTCGCAGCGCTTTGTTTCCATTATGGAGAAGGCAAATACAGTCGCTTTACACTCTTTTCAATTGATCAGGCCCCACCTCGGAAAGCGAACACAATTCAATGTCGGAGTTTGTGAATGATGTCGAGCATTTCCGCCTACGAACAGCTTTTGTCATTTGCCCCACTTTACATTGCCCCACAAATGTTTCGTGACAGTGGGATTTGTTGCGACGGAGGGGACAATCATTGTTACATCACGTTCACATTTGGGATCAGAGCACAGTTACTATCAAGTCTCGTTCTGACTCGAGTCCTTCCGTCCCGGTAACAGAAGACCTGAATCCTTACCGCGCCTGTCTAGGTTAATTACGTCCTTTCTGAGTCGGACGACCAGAGATTCACACGGTTCTCCAGCTGTGGTCTCACCAAACCAGAAAGGGACAGATCGGGAACAGGCCTTTCGGATCACTGCGTGTTCTGAACCAATTGAACTGGTAATTTCATGCCGAGCTCAACCAATCCCGTCTGCCCACACAACGTCCACATCCCTGCATTTTCCTTATATTCCTGTGGATGTGAATATCCTCCATCGCCCCTGCCTTCACCATCGTATGTGTGTGTGAATAAGAGAGAGGGAAATGTAGTTATAGTGAAAGAGTATGGAAAATATTAACAGGATGTTGGCAGGAGGAGGGGATCTGTCCTTGGCCAGGCTGGGGTTTGATGGCCCATCTCGAGTGACCTGCCGTGATCCGTATTTTCATCGTTTTGCAATCAGCAGAATGTGCACCGTGCGACTGCAGTGGCCAGGGCCCGAATTCTGGGATGAGTGCACAGTTTGTATATGCTCGTAGGATTTTGTGAATAAAACGAATCCGAGTTGTTTGATGTGTTTAACCAGAGCCGCAGCCTTTCGATTCCGTTACCACGAAACCAAATGCAGTCACCCTATACTCCCTGCGCTTTATCAGGGCCCACTTCAGAAAGCGATCACAATTCAATGACAGAGTTTGTGAATAATGTCGAACACTTCCTCTTACAAACAGCTTGTGTCATTTGTCCCACATTACATTTCACTGCAAATGTTTCATGACACTGGGGCTTCTAGCGGGAGAGGCTAAAATCGTTTTCATAACGCTCAGATTTGGGAAAGGAGCACAGTCACTACCCAGTCTCCTCCTGACTCCAGCCTCCGCTCCCGGTAACAAAAGTCCTGAATCCTTACTGGACCTGTCTAAGTTAATTACGTCCTTTCTGAGGCGGACGACCAGAGATTCGCACGGTGCTCCAGCAATGGACTGACCAAACTAGAAAGGGACAGAACAGGAACAGGCCATTCTGCTCACTACGTTGTTCTGAACCAATTGAACTGTTAATTTAATGCTTAGCTGAACCAATCCCGTCTGCCCACAGACGCTCCTCATCCCCCCACACTCCCCAATATTGATGTGGATTCAAATACCCTCTATCACCTCAGCTTCCACCATCGCTACCGCTCTTCTTGCCAGACACCAACCACTACGAGTATGAAAAGAAAGATTTGCAACGCACATCTCATGAAAATATTATGGGTTAGGTTTGAAGTTACTGTGTTATATGGGTTGATTTTTTTTCCAGCAGCAGACTCGAGAAAATATACAAAACGACACTAAATTAAAAACAAACAAATAAATAGGAAAATTAGGAGAGCCAGAAGGGTCCATAAGAAGGCCTTCGCGGGCAGGATTATGGAAAACCACAAGGCATTCTACAGGTATGTGAAGAGCAAGAACATAAGACGTGAAAGAATAGGCCCTATCAAGTGTGACAGTGGGAAAGTGTGTATAGCACCAGAGGAAATAGCAAATTTTGAAAATTTTACTTCAGTATTCACTATGGAAATCTTGATGATTGCGGTGATGTCTTGTAGCAAACTGAAAAGCTTGAGCATGCAGAGATTAAGAAATAGAATGTGCTGGGGCTTTTAGAAAGCATCAAGTTGGATAGGTCGACGGGACCGGATGAGATATACCCCAGGCTACGGTGGGAGGTGAGGGAGGAGATCGCTGAGCCTCTGGCGATGATCTATACATCATCAAAAGGGACGGAGAAGGTTCCGAAGGATTGGAGGGGTGCGGATGTTGTTCCCGTATTCAGGAAAGGGAGTAGAGATAGCCCAGGAAATTATTGACCAGTGAGTTTTACCTCAGAGATTGGTAAGTTGATGAAGAAGATCCTGAGAGGCAGGATTTATGGGCATTTGGTGAGGTATAATATGATTAGGAACAGTCAGCACTGCTTTGTCAAGGAAAACACGCGACTTACGAGATTGATTATTTTTTTTCAGGATGTGACTAAGCCCATTGATTAAGGAAGGGCAGTAGATGTAGTGTATATGGATTTCAGGAAGGCGTTTCATAAGGCATACAATACAAGGCTTACTTGGAAAGTAAGGAGGCATGAGTTCCAAAGGGACATCGCTGTTTGGATCCAGAACAGGATTGCCCACGGAAGGCCAAGAGTGGTTGTAGAGGGGTCATATTCTGCGTGGAGGCCGGTGACCAGTGGTGTGCCTCAGGGATCTGATCTGTGACCCTACTCTTCGTGATTTTCATAAAGGACCTGGATAAGGAAGTGGAGGGATAGGATAGTAAGTTTGCTGATGCCACAAAGGTTGGAGGTGTTGTGGATAGTGTGGAGGGCTGTCGGAAGTTACAGAGGGACATTAATAGGATGCAAAACTGAGCTGAGAAGTGGCAGATGGAGTTCAACCCAGATAAGTGTGAGATAGTTCATTTTGTTAGGTCAGGTATGATGGCAGAACGTAGTATTAATGGTAGGACTCTTGGCAGTGTGGAGGATCAGATGGATATTGGGTCCGAGTCCAGAGGACGCTCAAAGCAGCTGCACATGTTGATCTGCGGTTAAGAAGGCGTACAGTGTATTGGCCTTCATCAATCGTTGAATTAAATTTAGGAGCCTACAGGTAATGTTGCAGCTATATAGGAGCCTGGTCACACTCCACCTGGAGTACTGTGCTCAGTTCTGGTCGCTTCACTACTGGAAGGATGTGGAAGCCATAGAAAGGATGCAGAGGAGATTTACGAGGATGTTGCCTGGATTGGGGAGCATGCCTTATGAGAATGGGTTGAGTGAACTCGGCCTTTTCTCCTTGGACCAACGGAGGATTAGAGGCGACCTAATAGAGGTATTTGAGATTATGAGAGGCATTGATAGTGTGGATAGTCAGAAGCTTTTTCCTAGGGCTGTAATGGTTGCCACAAGAGGGCACAGGTTTAAGGTGCTGGGCAGTAGGTACAAAAGAGATGTCAGGGGTAAGTTTTTCACTCCGAGAGTGATGAGTGTGTGGAATGGGCTGCGGGCAACGTTGTGGAAGCAGATACGATAGGGTCTTTGATGAGACTTTTGGATAGATACATGGAGCTTAGAAAATTGGAGAGCTATAGGTAAGCCTAGAAATTCTAAGGTAGGGACATTTTCGGCACAACTTTGTGGGCAGAAGGGCCTGTATTGTGCTGTAGGTTTTCTGTGTGTCTATCTTTCTATGTTTCTAAGTTTCTAATAAATCATGCGAAAACAACTCCCTGAGTTTGACTCATCTCCGCTGGGACAGGAATTGGCTTGAATGTACCTCCGTTGCTTTGAACATGTGCTGGAGTGTCCTTTCCCCGCTGTCAGAGTGTATGTCCAAACCTTCACTACCGTGCAGGCATACAAACTTCTTCTGAATTTTTCTAGGTACAAGGGCACCAAAGAGGACGTGTCAAGTATCTTAAAGAGCATCAAGCGGGTTATGTTTCCAGCGCCTTGACGGGTTTGTCTGCACATTATTGAGAGGGAGGACATGGATATACTGCGGATTTGACCAATAAATTTGGGTTCTCATTTTCCACAGGTAAGATCAAAAAGAGCCAATAATAAATATTATTGTTAATTTAGAAGCGGGATGGATACTCCTGAAAAACATAGACCCACCTCATGTCAAGGGTAGGTACGTTACTGGAGAGGAATGTTTGGGAGAGGATGCAGAGGTACACGCAAATAGACAGACCCTCTCCCCCCTGCAGTCAGTGCCGACCTGCATTCTGGCCGAGTACCATAGACCGGTACCGGCACAACAGACTGACACACTCTTACCCGTCATGCACCTGTCCAGATGGTCAGACGAATAAAGGAGATGGAAGCCGTCCTGAGAGACCCACCCTCCGCCCCACTTGACAAATAGGAACGGCATCCCGATCAACGAGCCCCAACCGCCTCGCCACGCATACAACCGAACAAAAACATCGAGCCCAAACCCCGCTTCCCCCGCGATAAACGAGCAGTAACGTCGATCTCAAAGCAGCCATCTGCTCGCAAAACGAGAGGGAAAGCAATAGGTGAAAAACACAAAATATAAAAATTACAAACGTGTGCAAGTCCATAGTGCATGAACGCAATGGTGCAATGCATAACGCAGAAACACGGGAACATCTTCCTTCGTCAATGAAAGGAGAAGCCTGCCCGCCTGCCGCAGAGAGACTCACAGCGACAGGCGTGACGGACTCGTGTAACTGGACACCATTAAATGGAAGGCACAGGCACTCACTGGCCACAGTTCAGATAACAATTAGCAAACACAAGTGCTAGAGCAACCGAGTAGCCCAGCGCTCTCCGACACGTGGCCACAGGCCCAGGAAAGGGAGGTGTACCCGTTTCCACGGCCAGATCTACCGGGATCTTATTGCATGGCCGAGCAGGCTCGACCGGCCACGTGACAGACTCCTGCTCCTGTTATTTCTTTACGTTAATATGTAAGAAAGAGAGAGGTCGGGTAGACAGAGAGGAATAGGGAGCGAGGATAGAGATAGAAAGGAAGGGAGAGATTTTCGGAAGTAACGGAAACAGAGGAAAAAAGAAAAAGAATTAGCTGCCTGGACAGCAGAGAAGACTCTGCAGATTAATACTGCCAAACCCCTCAACATTAAAACATCCCACCCTGTTTATTAGCACACTGTCTAACATCTGTGATTGATAAGCTCCAGTTTCACTAAGGATTTTTACTGGCACAGGAGTGGATCCCTCTTTCAAGGATACAAGTCCTTCAGTTGTAAAATGATCATATCCCCTTTTAACTTGGTCAGACTCTGACAAAGATCCATTTGTACTTATCGAACCCTGTGGATTTACTTGTGTTTCAGTATGTTGCACATGTTATGAGTGATGAATAGACCTGATGGACAATGGGGTACAGAGTTCACCATTCCCCTCCTGAGAAACACGAACTATTACTGTTGCTATGTTGACCATGAGAAAAAGTGACGGAAAAACAAGTAAGAACATCGGCGACAGATAAGAGAGAGGGGGAAATTGCTGATTAACCGTATTGTGACTCCTTTTTGAAATATTTACTGTTTCGCTGCAAGGACAATAGTTTGCTCATAAACATTCCTCAGTGGACAGAAGGAGTGTCCTGATTTGATGGACACAGTCATTCAGGATTGATGGATAGCTGAGTTCTCGTTAGTAGGGATAAAAGACAGGTCTGGATAGGCACCCTCCAGACACGCCAGAGGACACTGATCGAGTGTTGGAACCCACAAGAAAGGTGGGGGCTTCGAAGACCGAAACAGGAAGTCGGTCATTAAGGCTATCAGTGGAAAGGCAAGGCCGGTGGGGGCTTCTGTGCGTGTCCACTCATGCCAGAGTGACGAGTCCACCACAGAGGAACAGTCTAGCAGAAGGACGGAGAGGTCATAACTGAATGACCACACCGATACGACGGATTAAGAAAGCAAAGGAAGGTTTGCCTGACTGTAGCTGTTACATCTCGCTCGCTCGCTCTCTCTCTCCAACGATTACAATACAACAACTATAACTACATCAGCACTCATGAACTGAACTGAACTTTATACTTTTCTATGACAATTTATTTACCCCTAGACATCGATAGAGCTTGTTTATTATTGATTATTATTATTCCTACACTTTTAGGTTTATTACTGCTAACTGGTTTTATATGTATATTTGCATTATTGATATGGTTTTGCTTATTTTTATTAATAAACACCTTTAGTATAGTACCACCAGACTCCAACGAATTCTTCTTTCTCTGCTGGTTAGACACCCAGTTACGGGGTACGTAACAAATACAGGCATCTAGGACTGCTTCCTTCTCCTTCGTTTTCAATAGAAGACAGTTAGCTATTACGTGACCAGTTTTCTTTCAATAATTACAAATGGGAACGAACTGTCTTTCCTGCACATGTTTTCGTTCATCTCTCCCTTTCTCACTAACTTCTGATTTAATTTCTGGTTTACCTTGACGCTCTGTGCTATTTTTTCTTTTAAAAGTTCTAACCTGAGGAAATTTATTTTTGTGGATTATAGCATACTCATCAGCTAATTTAGCAGACTCTTGCAATGTAGCGGTGTCTCTCTCATTTAAGTATGCCCTTACTTCAACAGGGACGTTCCTTTTTAATTTCCTCCATTAAAATCAACTCTTTCAATTTATTATAGTCCCCATTTACATTTTTAGAGGAAGCCCATCTCTCAAAACACACATCTTTATCGTAAGCAAATTCCACATAAGTTTTTTTTTCACAGATTTCTTCAAATTTCTGAATATTTCTCTAAATTCTTCCGGAACCAGTTTATACGTCTTCAGTATAGCTGCTTCTCAATATCATAATCAGGTGTTTGCTCAGCAGTTAAAGCTGTATAAACCAGTTGTGCTTTACTCTTTATTACACTTTATAACATCACTGGTCATTTCTCCTTTAGCCACTCTGAAATCATAGTAACGGTTTCAAAATGTTTAAAAATATTTCTCTAATTCTGTTTCACTAAAAATGGAGGAACCAATTTAGTTTCCTGACTAACAACAAGCGTTTTCCTAGAAACAGAGGACTGATCACCGGACCTTACTTCCGCCCTCGCAAGTTCAAGTTCCCTCTTATTTTCAGCTTCTATCGTACATCGCTCCAAGTCCGCTTTATATTGTTCTAACTTCATTTGATCGATTAGTAACTGCATCTCTAGATTACTTATTGGAAACATATCTAGAACCGCTTCATCAAAATCGCCCGACTCTGTATAGTGTGACGCGATTTTTCTCTGAATTACAGGCTTTGTTGTAGTCTTCCAAATACCTTCAAGTTCCAAACTGCTAGCAATCTCAGATACATCACTCTTTTTCACCTTTGCTAATAAATCCGGGTCTGGTTATACCAGAAAGTCGTCAATATTCGTTGTTGCCGAATACCATCCACAAACCAATTACACAGATAAATCGGGTATTTCCCCTTTCAAAACAGACTGATAGTTAAACATGCATTTAAGCACAAACACGGTACATATCCGGACGAGCCCCCGATTGTTACGATATGACAACAATGAATATAAAGTTGAACTGGTTTCTTTATAAACCAATACAATTTTTATTAAACACTGCGCAAAAAAAATGAGAAGTAAACAAACGACTAAGGTAGCCGGAAGTTAACTGCTTTATGGCAACTCGAACAGTTCTTAAAGCGATAAATGTGAACACAGTTCTTAAAAGTAGTAAAAGCGAAAGTCCATAGGTTGACACAGTCAATTAGGAGAGACTTTCCTGAAGTAACGAATTCCTCGACGACGTGACGTTACTGCTGATCGCAGTCGAAATATGGCTTGCTCGAGCGATTTATGACGAAGGAAATAAAACCAGCTTAAAGGAACTAACCTAATCACTTGGCGAAACGCTGCGTCCAACCCTTTCTGCTTTCACAATGTAGGGGCTATCTAGGATGCAGGCTACTACCTTCTGAACAAGGATTAGATAAGTCGATCCTGTATTGCCGCCGACGAATCCAACATTACTCGCTCATTTGGGTTTCCATTCCTCGGCAAATCTTCACTCTCCAATTCATAGACTTTAAAATTAAATCGAAGATACGTCAAACATAACTGGCAGTGATTTTCAAAACTGCCAGCACAACGACAATGTACCTTACAGTAAGAATCAAAACTCCACTTTAAAACAAAACTGCGTCATGAAACGAAGTACGCAGCATAACGGAGTAAGGGACGACTTAAACGACGTCCCAACAAAAACTCCTGCGTCACAGCAGGCTTTCCCCGTTTAATACCTGTTGAAATCTGGCCATAACATGACCTCACACTGTCGGTAAAAATACATAATGTGACCTCTCACTGGCGCAAAATATATCACTCCTCCATCGCAAGACGATTACATCACGCTCACCAGATACTCTATTTAATCATGATCATGCTGCCGTCACATGATTCCTTGGGGCATGTAACATCTCCCTCCAAGAAATAACTTTGGTTGATCATGAGCAAAATTTTAACAATTAACTATTTACAAAAAAGTGCAAATGTATAAAATTTACAACATACAGAATATACCGCATCTGTTGCATTGTAATAGAGCACCTTACAATTTACGAGTCAGCAGGGATGGTACAAATATTAAAACATCACCCCAAGTACATTACATTGTGCGTCAACGTCTCGATAGACAATCAGCAATCACATTATCTTTGCCTTTAATATGAGTTATCAAAATATTATACCCCTGTAATATCAAACCTTTTTTGCTAAATTGGAGTCTGATGTATTTCCTTAACCAAGCTCGGTCCTACAACATCACTAAGGTAAGTCACAGTGGTACGACGGAATTCACTTTTAGCTAGGTTAACAGTTAAGTTAGCTCCTGAATGCCTTTCAGATAGTATATGCTTCCCAAGTATTATTTCCTGTAATTAAATAGTCAATATAGGCAGCTGTATTTTTTTAACCCCTGAATCACGGAATTAATCATCTGCTGGAAAGTACCTGGGGCATTCTTCATCCCAACTGGAAGAACAGTATAAACATATAACCCAGATGGGGTTACAAATGCACGAATCTCTCTACCTTTATCCATCAATGGAGCACACCAATACCCTTTCAACAAATCAAACTTTGTAAGAAACTTTACTTTTCCAACTTCCTCAACACAATCATCCACTCTAGGGATGGAATACGCATCTGCTTTCATTACTGCATTCACCTTCCTGCAGTCAGTACAAAACCGAATACTATCGACTAAATTAGGCCCCATAACACAAGGTGAACTCCAATTTGAATTAAAATGTCTAATAATATTATTCTCTAGTATATACTCAGTTTCTTTCTCAGCAAGCTCACATTTTACATGTTCATCTTATATGCCTGTTACTTTATGGGTTTGGCATCTCCAACATCTATATGATGTGAAACTATACCTATATGATCTATATGATGTGTGGTTGTTCTAGGAAAGTCAGGAAATAAATCCTTATATTTTAAAAATAATTGTTTCATTTTCTGCTTCTGCTTTGGCTGTAAATGAGCTAATTATTCATCAATATTTTCCAGATTTGTTGAGTTTGGTAATCTGGCAGATACAATGTTGGGTTTAGAATTAGTTTCAGATGAATCATCCATCATGTTCCTAGTGAGATTAGACTCAGTATTATAGACCACAGCAGTCATAGAAGCAGACTGTTGCTGATAATATGTTGCTGACCATATTTATATGGCATAAATGTGTTGGCCCTCTTCGATCTAGAGTTTGTATCACACAATCCACATTATTAACTTTAGACATAATTTCATAAGGACCATGAAAATTAGCATTTAAGGGATTCGCTTGCGCCGGGAATAGAACCAACATCTTATCTCCAGGTTAAAATGATCTCATCATAGCTTCTCTATCATACCAGGTTTTCATTTTGACCTAAGCCTATTTTAAATTTTCCCTGGCTAATCTACAAGCTTTATGTAATCTGTCCTTAAAATTTAAAACATAACCCAATAAATTAGTGTGTATATCTTTATTAATTTATTGTTCTTTTAATAAGGCGAAAGGTGCTCTAACACTATCCCCAAATACAAGTTCAAATGGACTAAAAGCTAAAAATTCCTGGACTGACTCCCGTACTGCAAATGTAAGTGTATGCCCTCATCCCACTCACTTCCATTTTCTGCACAATACGTCCTAATCATAGTCCTGAGGAAAGATTAAAACCTCTCCAAGCTCCTTGCAAATCTGGATGGTATGTAAACGAGTTAATCTGCTTAGCTCCCAGTTTATACAGTATCTGTTGAAACAATCCTAACATAAAATTACTACATTGATCAGTTTCTATTTCATCTGGCAACCCAAAATAAGTAAAGAATTTTCTAAGAGCCTTTGTTACAGTTTTAGTCGTAAAGATTCTAAGTGGTACTGCCTATGGAAACCTAGACGCAGTGCACATGACAGTCAGCAAATATTGATGGCCAGGTTTTGTTTCTGTAATGGGCCTACACAATCTATAATACGTTTGCAATTTGGAAACTGGTTCGCCAATTGCGGGAATAAGTTGCAGTGGGCCCACTGGAATAATATGATTAGGGTTACCCACAATTTGGCAAGTATGATACCCTCTGCAAAATGTCGCCACATCCCTTCGCAATCCAGGCCCGTAAAATGTTTGTAAACCTTGTTCACAGTTTTCTTCACGCCTTGATACCCACCCAAAGGCACAATATGGCAAAGGCACAATATGGGATAAAGTTAAAATCTCTTTTCGATAAACTTTAGGAACAACTACCTGGTGAACAACCTTCCATTCATCACTTGCAGGAATTGTAGGCGATCTCCACTTCCTCATTAAAACTTCTTTCTCAAAAGAGTATCCTAATGGCACCTCAACTTCACTATCCGGAAGAGCTTGTTCCTTTACATTTGATAATCTCAGGGTCTCTACTCTGCTCTGCTATCATCTCCTTCAGAGACAGAGACAAATCTGTAGGGTTATACGCACTCAAAGAATCTTGTTCAAATAATGCTAGTAAGAAAGTTTCTGACACATCCTCAAAATTCGAAACGCGAGTCATGGGTAACAACCCCATTCTACACATCAAGCTTTTTAGCCATAGCTCGAGTTACAACAAAGGAGGAATCTGTGTTAGAATCCATCCGTAACTTTTAGAAAGTATTGACTAACTTTTCTTCACTTAAACATTAATTTACTGTTTTTTTACGGAAGAGCTGGGTTCCAGCGTCTCGATCCTACGTCATCACGTGACGTCCCCCTCGTGACACTTTCTTGAATAAATGAACAACGTCCTCAAGCCTCCAATTTCCGGAGCCTCTCCCGTCCCCTTCTATGATGCAAAGATCATCGCCACGGGCTCAGAAAACTCTTCCTTCACCTCCCACAGTAGCCTGGTGTACATCCCATCCGGTCGAGGCGACTTATCCGACTTGATGTTTTCCAATAGCTCCAGCACCTCCTGTTTCTTAATATCTACATGCTCAACCTTTTCAGTCTGCTGCAAGGTATCACTACGTTCATGAAGACCCTTTTCCATAGTGAATATCGAAGTAAAGTATTCAGTAAGTACCTCTGCTATTTCCTCTTGCTCTATAAACAGTTTCCCACTGTCACACATGATAGGTCCTATTTTTTCACGTCTTATCCTCTTGCCCTTTACATACTTGTGGAATGCCTTGGGGTTTTTCTTAATCCTGTCCGCCAAGGCTTTTTCTCGGCCCCTTCAGACTCTCCTTATTTCCTATTTGTTTTTAATTTAGTGTCATTTTGTATCTTTTCCCTAGACTACTGCGGTAAAAAAAATCAACCTGCATAACACAGTAATGTCAAACCTGACCCATAATTTTTCATGGGACGTACGTTGCAAGTCTTTCTTTTCACTCTCATAGTGATGAGTGTCTGGAATGAATAGCGGTAGCGATAGTGGAGGCAGAGGTGATGGAGGATATAGTCATGAATATGGGGAGAGTGGAGGGATGTGGAACTCACCAGTTCAATTGGTTCAGAACACGCAGTGATCCGAAAGGCTTGTTCCCGTTCTGTCCCTTTCTGGTTTGGTGAGGCCACAGCTGGAGAACCGTGTGAATCTCTGGTCGCCCGCCTCAGAAAAGACGTAATTAACCCAGGCAGGCGCGGTAAGGATTCATGACTTTTGTTGCTGGGACGGAGGACTCGAGTCAGGAGGAGACTGGATAGTGAGTGTGCTCTGATCACAAATATCAACGCGATTGTCGACTCCGCCGCTAAAAGGTCGACTGTCATGAAACATTTGTAGGGCAATGTAAAGTGGGGCAAATGACAGAGGAAATGTTCGACATCATTCACAAATTCCGTCATTGAATTGTGTTCGCTTTCCAAGGTGGGGCCTGATCAAGTGTAGAGAGTTAGGGCGACTGCATTTGGTTTCTTCGTAATGGAAGCAAAGGGCAGC
Organism: Hemitrygon akajei; assembly: GCF_048418815.1. Lineage (NCBI taxonomy): Eukaryota > Metazoa > Chordata > Chondrichthyes > Myliobatiformes > Dasyatidae > Hemitrygon > Hemitrygon akajei. The sequence continues at coordinate 409,854 of NW_027331947.1, forward strand.
TGCTCTGGTTAAACACTTAAAATAACTCGGACTCGTTTTATTCACAAAATCCTACGAGCGTACATTAACTGTGCACTCATCCCAGAATTCGGACCATGGCCACCGCAGTCGCACGGTGCACGATGTACCGATTGCAAAGCTATAAAAAGGCGTATCAACTCCAACCCCGCTGTGAAACACGGCAGATCACTCCAGTAGGGCAAGAAAGGACCAGCCTGGCCAATCCTCCGATAGCACAGTCCCTCGTCTCCTGTCAACATCCTCGTTAATATTTTCGATACTCCTGTAATTTAACCATATTTTGCTCTCTCTCTCTCATTCGCACACACACACAAAGTCCTCCAGGAAATAACACAAGGGAGATCAGGCGGTGAATGTGAGGATCTTCGGCCCGGACTGGAGACACTGCTGCCGCCTCCAGACTCCGCTCAGTGCGTGGCTTAATTATGGAACTGAAGCACCGAGGTGAACGGATATTTCACCGCGCTGATCACCTGCTCCCTGAATTTCGACTGAGTGACCGCGTAAATAAATGTGTTCGTGCAGCAGCTGAAATTCTTCAGCAAGGCTCCGACGTAATGAAAGATCCATTCAGAATCATTGAAATTGAATCGTAATCCTTTGATCTCATAATACATGAAATTTACAACCAGCGTCATCCACAGGAGGATGAAGCTGCCGGAGAGGGTGAACAGTAAAACCACAGACCTCCTCCGGCTCTCCATCTCCGGGTCCCTGCTGTTCTCCCCCTTGCTCTGACCCCTCAGCCCCTTACGGACACGACTGGCCACAACAATGTGCCTGACCGTCAGAGCGTTGAGCAGCAGAATCACAACGAAAGGGATGAACGGATTTAACACTATGCCGAGCCAACTGTATACTACCCACCCGAAGTCAGTGAAAATGTTGGCCGTGATTATACAATGCCACGGCACTTTGTTGATTATCTGTCTGGGTTCCCAGAGGAAGTAGCGGGGAACGTTTTTCAGAAAGGACAGCACGCCGGTTGTTGTGAGAACCACAGCCGCAGTTATCCCGGTGCAATATTTTGCTTTCAGCTTCTGACAGCAGATGGCGACAAACCGATCAAATGTGAATGCGACGGTGAACCAGACAGAACAGTATGTTGCTGTGGACCTCAGTATTTCGATAACCCTGCACGCAGGGGTAATCCTCAGAAAATTCCACGGAAAGTAATAATCTAAGATTTGACGCATAAGGACCTCTATGACTACGGTCAGTAGATCCCCCGCTGCCATGGCCACCAGGTAGCGAGTGGTGCAGGTAGAGAGGCCGCACTTTCCCCGGGACAGGATCACAATCGCCGCTAAGTTCACTGCATGGAGAGAGAAGAGAACAGACACCGGGCATTATAAACTCATTCTCCGGGAATGGACACAGGTTCGGGTTTTAACCAGAAGTCAAGAGACTGGATGCGGGTGAACGGATGCTCAGGCAACACCACGCCCGGGTCACACTGTCTCTGATCTGCAGATGAGGTGATGTGTCGGGGTTAAATGCGAGCGGCACGAACAACAGCGATCTCTGCACATCCCGGTTCCAGTCTCCGATTTAACTGTTGACGGGGCCGGAAAGGTATGCGGGGATCAGAGGGGGTGGGGGTGGGGGGAATCTCATTAATGCCTTTCCAGAGGGAAAAGGTGTTGAAAAGATGTTTCCCGTGCTGGGAGAGTCTCGGACAAATGGGCACTGTCTCAGGATAGAGGGGCGGCATTTCAAAACAGAGATGCGGAGTAATTTCTTTTGCCAGAGCGTGGTGCATTTGTGGAATTTGTTGCCACATGCAGCTGTGGAGGCTGGGTAGCTGGGTGTATTTAAGGCAGAGATTGATAGGTTCTTGTTTGGACATGGCACCAAGATAACGGTGGGGGAAGGCCGGGAAATGGTTTGAGGAGGAGGAAAAGAAAGAAATCAGCCATGATTGAACAGCGGAGCAGACTCGATGGGCCAGATGGCCTTATTCTGCTTCGGTGTCTGATGGTCTTATGGTATCGAAAGGGAGACAACACACACAAAATGTTTGGGAATTCAGCAGCAGTCGCCGTATTGAAAAGACACTCAAACCATCCGGCGAGGCCTTACTTCTGGTCGGAACGCGGCCTCAGATTAGGTCGGATCTCTGAGGGAAAGCCGGGACAACATAGTAACCAGACGCTGAGTGGCTCCGTTAATGGATTACTTCCACGGCGCAGCTCATTTCCACAACCCGCGTCAGTAGATCCGTGGCCTCAGGTTCAGGAGATCAGACCAAGTTATTGAAAAAACAGGCAATAGAATCCGCCAGTGACAGGTTCCACCAGGAGAAGTGAAACACAGGACCCAGGGTTCAATCTGATCAGTGACACAGAGACTGTGAAATTCAAAATGCAAACCCCTCCCAGTCACACCTTCCCGGAGATTTGCTTCTCCGAGCCGTGGGACAAATCTGGACTGGGTGTCAGTCATGTGAGTTCACTGAGCCACGGTACTTTGTTGATTATCTGTCAGGGTTCCCAGAGGAAGTAGCGGGGAACACTTCTCAGAAAGGACAGCACGCCGGTTGTTGTGAGAACAACAACCGCAGTTTTCCCGGTGCAATATTTTGTTTTCAGCTTCTGACAGCAGATGGCGACAAACCGATCAACAGTGAATGCGACGGTGAACCAGACAGAACAGTATGTGGCTGTGACCCTCAAAACTTCGGTAACCCTGCACGCAGAAAATCCTCAGAAAACTTCGGTAATCCTCAGAAAATTCCACGGAAAGTAATAATCTAAAGGATAAGGACCTCTGTGACTACAATCAGTAGATCCCCCGCTGCCATGGCCACCAGGTAGCGAGTGGCGCAGGTAGAGAGGCCTCAATTTCCCCGGGACAGGATCACAAACGCCGCTAAATTCACTGCAGGGGGAGAGAAGAGAACAGACATCGGACATTATTAAACTCATTCTCCGGGAATGGACACTGGTGCGGGTTTCAGCCAGAGGTCAGGAGTGCTAGATGCGGTGAACGACTGCTTATCTAACACCAAACATGGGTCATACTGTCTCCGACCTGCCTTCTTCAATGTGGAGATAAGGCGATGTGTCGGTAATCGTCGGGGTTAAACACGAGCGGCATGAACAACAACGATCGGTGCTCATCCCGTTTCCAGTCACTGATGTAACCTGACCGTCCAGGCCGCTGGAAACTCAACATCTGACGGGGCCGAAAGGGTATCCGGGGATCGGTGGGGGGGGGGGGGGGTTGTGCCTATCACTGAAACCTTTCGAATGTTAATAGACCTAGACAGAGAAAATGTCGAAAAGATGTTTCCCAGGGTGGGAGTGTCTCGGACAACTGCGCACTGCCTGAGGATAGAGGGGCGGCATTTCAAAACAGAGACACGGAGTGATTTCTTTAGCGAGAGAGTGGTAAATTTATGGAATTTGTTGCCAGATGCAGTTGTGGAAGCCAAGGTCGTTGGGTGCTTTTAAGGCAGAGATTGATAGGATGTTGATTGGGCATGGCATCAAGATTGTGGGGAGATGGAGGTGAAATAGGGTTGAGGAGGAGAAAAAAAAACAAGAGGATTAGCCAAGATTGAATGGGAGAGCAGACTCGATGGGCCGGATGGACTAATACTGCTCCTATGTCTTGTGGTCTTATGGTATCCAAAATGCTGGGGGAAGTCAGCACCACTCGTCACTTTGCCCAGACACTTAAAGTATGCGGCCGAAGCCTTTGTTCTGGGAAAAAAAAAACGCGACCACTATTTACTTCAGTGCCCTCCCAGCACAGGGACAACATGGACAAGATGCCATTAAAATTTCGCTGCACACCTTCCCGGCTCCCAAAACTGGAACAGTTTAATAACAGGGTGTCATTAAAGGACCAAGTATGCACTCCCGTCAATAGTTCACAAAACACTCAAGGCCACAATGTATAACATTCCCAGTCTCACATTCCCGGAGAGCTGCCTGTCCCCAGAATTGGTACCACTCTGAACAAAATTCCATCAAATGCAAGAACAACGTTCGAGTCGATTCCGTAAGTTAGAGGAGAGACAGGGGTTTAGTTCGGTTTCTCATGAAATACAAAAAATCAGAATATGGAATGGACAGGATGGATATCTCAAGCGGATATTACTGCCACGAGCATCAAGTGGGAAGCGTGTAAAATGACCCCAAAAAGGCTCCCACCGGTTAACAGACAGAAGTGTCAAATACGAACAACTGTGCTCACTCACCAGGAACTCCAATGACGACAATGAACACGTTCAGTATTTTGTCCACACGCATGTAACTATCAAACGATGCAGGCATTTTCTCTGATCAGTGATTTGTCCCCGTGTGCCACAGGCGATCTCCAGGAATGAAATGTCAAGGCTGCACATACCTGGGATTTTAATACCATTTACGGATTCCACAGGGACAAGTTTCAACAGGTTTAAAAATAAACGGTTTGTAATTTTGTTACAATCCGATTCCGTCAGCCATACGCAACTCCATGAATACCTCAGTGAATTATTTGTGAGACTGCCAACAATGGAAATTGTGATGTTACTAAGGGGTGTAAATTGCGAGTGGCATTCCTCCAGCAAAGGGGAAAAGTGGATATTGTTTCAATCACCATCAGACCCAACTCTCCACCTCACCTTGTGTCAGTGCGACTCTTGTCCATCGGCTGAGCCGATTGACTGAGAGTAAAGCGGCCTCTCCACTCTTGATTCTCCACCAATTGTAATCACAGCTCATCTCACTGTAACCTTATCTCCTTCCGATACGAGAAACCATCCTCAGCTTGTTCGGGTAAAGTGTACCAAACTTTGTCCTGCGTCGTAAACATGTCAACGTTCATCAACACTAAGAGAAATGTTTGCTCTGAGAAAATAAACTTCTGCCTTCTGTTTGTCCTAAATAGAACAGAGAAAGGTAAAGAACGGGAACCAACCCTTCGACCCACAGTGACTCTGCCAACCATGACGTCGTATTAAACGGAACACACCTACCAACACTTGATCAGTCCCCCTACATACCCTGACTGCCCGTGTGTGAACCCTCACAACAGTAATCTTGGGCTTCTGGGATCTCAGTTCTCAGAAGCTTTTTGACCATCTGTGTGGATTAGTTGGAGCCACCAGAAGTACCTCATCAATTGCAAAATGCTTCCACTGTGAATCTGTACTTCAAACGAACCGTTTATCAGACACAGCAAATTGAATTGTAACAGTGTAGCTTGTGGTATTGTATTGAATCGCCTGTTGCTACCATTGTCACCAGGATTATAGACTCTTGACGTAGTTTAAATTGGAAAGTCTCCACAGCACTGTATCAGCCTCTAAACTATTCCCACTTCCCCCAGCTCCTCACAGCACTGTATCAGCCCATAAAGTGACCACACGATACCCGGTCTGCACAGCACTGTGTCAGACACTAAACTAATCCCACTGCCACCTCTGGCTCCACAGTACTGTATCAGATCCGAATCTAATCCCACAAGCCCTCTTTCTCCACAGTACTGTATTAGCCGCTAAACTAATACCCATATCCCTCTTTATCTACAGCACTGTATCAACCCCTAAACTAATCCCACTGTCCCCTATTTTCTCCACAGCTATATCAGCCGCGAAATTAATCTTTCTGCCTCCTTTCTCCACAGCACTGAATCAGACCCTCAACTAATCCCACTGCCCCCTCTTTCCCGACAGTACTATATTATCTACTAACTGAACCCCACTGCCCCTTGTTTCCACACAACTGTGTATCAGTCTCTAAACGAATCCCACAGCCCCTCTTTCTCCACAGTACTTTATTAGCCGCTAAACTAAAACCAATATCCCTCTTTATCTACAGCACTGTATCAGCCCCTGAACTAATCCCACTGCCGGTCTTTGCCCACAGGACTACATCAACCCCTAAACTAATCCCACTGCCACCTCTTCAACACAGCACTGTATCAGAATCCCACAGCACCGGCTGTATCCACATCACTGTGTCGGCCCCTCAAGTTATATCCACAGCACCATCTTTCTCCGCCACACTGCATCAGCTCCTTAACTAACCCAACCGCCCCCTCTTTCTCCACAGCACTCTGTATCTACAGTTAACCTGTATCCCGCTTCCTTCCCCGTCGCTCCCCACAGCACTGTATCAGTCCCCAAACTCATCCCACTGTACTGGGCTGTCTTCTCGGCCCATGTCGATGGACAAAATAATATCACTCTTCTCGGTACCAGAGACAATCCCCAAATACAGTACAGTCGAAACACTCTCACTCGGCACAGGCGCAGAGGCAAAGAGAAAATTGCGGAAAGATTGGCAAAACTGCGTCGTGCGTCGGGGAGAGTGGAGGTGTAGGAGGCGAGAAGGGAGTCCGGAGTGAAAGTGATAGAAGGCAGAGAGAGTTAGAGAGAGAGAGGGATAGAGAGGGCGTGAAAGCGAAAGTGAGAGAGAGACAGAGGGAGAGGGAAAGGAAGAGAGAGAGAGAGAGAGAGAGAGAGAGAGAGAGAGAGAGAGAGAGAGAGAGAGAGAGAGAGAGAGAGAGAGAGAGAGAGAGAGAGAGAGAGAGAGAGGAGGGCAGAGAGCGTGAGACAGAGCTGGGAGGAAGAGCGGGACGGTAGCAGGAGCAGGGTAACAGGAGTGGTGAGATAGCAGCGGGAAGAAGAGGACAGCGGAGGAAGAAAATTGGAAAGAAGGAGGGAGGATGAGTGCGGAGGGAGCAAGAAAGAGGGATGAATGTTGGGGAGAGTGGGGGAAGAGTAGAGGGGGAATGAAAGGGCAGAGAGAGAGAGATGTGGAGAGACAGAAAGCGAAAGAGAGACGGTGGAGTGATAGGGTGATAGAGGGAAAGAAGGGGAGGGTGAGAGCAGCGGGTCGAGAGAGGGTGAACGAGATGGGCGAGAGTGAGGAGGGAGTGTGAGGGAAAGAAGAGGTGAAGGATGGGAAGTGATAGAATTGGAACGAAGGGCCAGTGATAGAGCATGGCATGGGATAGAGAGAGGAGGGAGGAACGTGCGAGGAAGAGATTGGGGAACAGGGACTAAGACCAGGGGAGAAGAGGAAGAAAAGCCAGAGGAAATAGGGGCAGAGAAGAGCAGGAGAGAGGTAGGGGTGTGGGGGAGAGTGAAGGAGGGAGTGATGTTGGGGAAAATAAGGGTGTGTGGGGGATGCGATATAGACGTGGAGGAAGACAGAGGGCGGGACTTGAGTAAGGGGGCGTTGAGCTGCTTCTAGAGTTAGAGGGGTCTGCAGCTGCGGGGGAAAGACGGAAGGGGGTGAGGAGGGAAGAGTATACACATGAGGCAGGGGTGGGGAAGCGAAGAGAGGGGAGAGTGAGAGGCTGAGCTGATGAGGTAGGACTGGCATTGATGGACGTGGGGGCGGCGAGAGATATGGGAGCGAGTGCTCTGGTCTGCAAACCAAAGGGGAGAGAGAGAGCGCGCAGGGAGTGCCTAAGGACACAACGATTATTTAGAGAGGACTCTCCTTTATTGTAGTGGAGTCCTTGTGCTTGGGAGCATGATTTGCCTCACGTTACCGTTCGGTCATGCCTCGGATGGTCTCGGTATTCCCATGTCCAACCATGTTTTCCGTCTCTACGTGGGAATCTGCCACTACCTGCTCTCCTGTGTTGCCTCGTTACCCCCGCTCAACGGGGCAGAGTCTGCAATTCCTCCGCACCTGGCTCAAATCCGGCCAGCGACAACAGTGACACGACCTGCCTTTCACCCATCTCCCAGAAATCTGCCTGTCTCTAAAATACACGCAGACTCCGCCTGTACACCTACTCGCTAATGCAAATATCGAATCAGCCAATTATGTGGCAGCACCTCAATGCATAAATGTGTGTAGACAGGGTCAGGAGGTTCAGTTCTTCTTGAGAGGGAACTTCAGAAAAGGAAAAAATGTAGGTCAGGACCGTGGAATGATTGGTGCTGCCTGACGGGGTGGTTTGAGTATCCCTGAAACGAATAATCTCCTGGGATTCTGACGTACGACAGTAACTCAAACTAACAAATGTGCAACAGTCACAAAATGCTGGTGCAACGCAACAGGCAGCATCTATCGGAAGAAGTACAGTCGCAGTTTCAGGCCGAGACTGAAAGAAGAGGTAGTAAGAGATTTGAAAGCGGGAGGGGGAGGGGGAGATCCGAAATGTTTGGAGAAGACAGGAGGGCGAGGGATGGTGCTTTTTTCGTCTCTAGTAAGAAGTATAGACGATATTTCATCCCTCCCTCTCCTTGATGCTACCTCTTCTGAGATGAACTCAATGCGAGAGAGTTTTCCGTTTGTGCAATAAAATATTATTTCCCTGAATTCTGAACTTAAAGAGAGGAAGTGTCAGATAGCGGATATTTTAGCCTGCTTGGAAAAGTCTCAAGATTATCGATTTGAAAGCAAGATCTCGTCGGAATAATATTCGAATTGTTGGTCTGAAAGAAGGAAGGATCTGAAAGTGGGGATAAATTGGACTAGTTTGCGAACTTGTTTCAATCTCTGTTTCCGGGTATTTTACCTCAACCTGCCGATATCGAAAGAGTGGATAGAATTTTCACTTCGAAATGTTCGGATCCCAATAAGTCAAGCTCAGTTTTGGTTTCCTTTCTTCGTTTTAAAGTTAAAGACGAAATCATGGAATATGCAAGGAAACACAGTTTTTAATTCAAGGGTTCCGAGATTCATTTTTATGAAGATTATCCACGGGAAGTTATGGACCTGCGGTCTAAATTCGTTCCAACCAGGAAGATAGCCTATGATAAGGGATTATTCCCATCACTTCACTATCCAGCCCGATTAAAATTATTTCCAGAGATTTGACAGAACATGTTTTTCTGGACACCAAAGAGGCACTGGCCTATGTTAATTCTACTTCGGTTGCAGCTGAGGTTTGAATGGTTTTAGGTCTGCTGAATAATTGTTATTTCGGAAAGAAGATAAGCTTTGAAGATTTCTGATTTGATTAAGATGTCCTTTGATCGATGGACCATTTAACGAAGATGTAAAATTTTTGGTGTGACTGATGAATGACTTTTCCGAAAACTGTTTGGGTCTCCCCAGATTATTTTTAAGGATTAAGTGCAAACTTCTTTTCCTCTGCAGGACTTCCCTATTTCAGGGCTGTGTATTTTTCTTTTTGTAACTGGGGGCATGAACAAAGAAAGCCTTTAAAATTAACATTATAAAATGGGCAGCTCACAGAGTCTTTCTCTTCTTTTACTTCTCTGGGAACTCATTTCGGCTTTTTTTTTGCGGAATTTCGGGCTTTTCGGTGGTGGGAGGACTGGGGTTAGTTTTGAATAATAAGATTAATTGTAGGATGCATTTTAGTTTTCTTTTTTAATATATTTCCCATTACGAAATTCCGGAGCATATATGTTTTGTATATGGTTATGTTTATCACGGCCGGTTTTGATTAGCCCGCGAAGTATGCGTGTATTTATGGGCTAAATAAAATATTTTTTGTGTTAACTAAACATATAAACGTTATAAGTTGGAATGTACGTGGTTGGAATCATCCTATTAAGCGGAAGAAGACATTCAAAATCATTAATCGCTTCAAACCCGATATAACTTTTGCTCAAGAAACGTATATCAGAACTGGCGATCAAAATAGATCTTTTACTTTGTGGAGTGACCTTCAATTTCACGCTACTTCTAAAAATAAAACAAAGGGGTTATCTATTTTTATTAAATCTAATATTTTATTCACCCAAGAAGATATTGTGTCAGATATTAATGGTAAATTTTTGATTGTTAAAGGAACAATTGGTAACCGAAAAATTGTCCTGATTAATCTATATGGACCTAATGTAGATGATCGTTCATTTTTATAAAAATGTATCTGCTGTATTGCCGGATTTGCTTGAATATATGTTGTTAATGGGGGGTGATTTCAACTGTTGTTTAAATCGCTTGATTGACAAGAGTTCGACCAATCAACTGCTTCCGAGTTGCTCTGCATCACGTAATAAGTCTTTTTAAATTGAATTTGGCCTGGTTGAAATTTGGAGACATTTACATCCTAATGATAGAGATTTTTCTTTTTTTTTCAAGATGTTCACCAAAATTTATTCGAAAATTGATTAATTTATAGCTGATCCCCGATTTTTGTCCAAAGTCCCGAAAAGTCAATATGTTGCTATCGTTCTCTCGGATCATGCGCTTTTAAGCTTAGCCTTTGAGTTAAATGATGTTGCTATTGCAAATTCGCCTTGGTGTTTTCCAGAAAATTAATTCAAAGTTCGGACTTTGTCAAATTTATTGAGAATTAGATAAAATATTTTTTTCATCTTAATAATACGGGAGATGTGGCGAAATTGATTATATGGGATACATTTAAAGCATTTCTGCGCTGTCAGATAATCTTCTATTGAGCTAAGCTTAAGAACCAGCAAAAACTGAGTTATATAAGATTTCAAAACAAGTTAAAGACTTGGATAATATTTATGCAATTTCTCTTAACATTGATTTATTCAAATAAAGAGTTGAACTTCAATCACAATATAATTTATTATTAACTTATTCTATTGCAAGAAATTTGCTTAAATTGAAAAGTCGATTTTATGTGTTTGCGGATAAATAATAGTAAGCTATTAGCATCAGAATTAAAAGCTGCTAGAGCCAAAAGACACATTCAAAAAATCGTCCGGGAGACAGCAGTTCAGCATGTAATTATGAAAATATTAGTAAAAATTTTCAAGACTTTTACATTGAACTTTATAAATCTCAGTTTCAAGTTGATTCTCCTAAAATGAACGCCTTTTTTTATTTACAAAAGATCGATTTTCCTCGAATTTCTGTTGAAGGTTAGCAAACTCTTGATGCGCATGTTACAGAAAACCAATTTTAGAAAGCTATTTTTCAATGCAATCTGGCAAAGCTCCTGGACTGGATGGTTATTCTGTAGGATTTTATTTTAAAAAATGAAAAGTTGCTTTCTCCATATATGTTGGACATGCTTAAAGATTCTTTTTTGATAGGAGTGTTACCTTCCACATTTTATGAAGCTTCTATTTCTTTAATTCTTAAGAAAGATAAAGACGCTACTGACTGTGTTTCATATAGACCTATTTCATTATTAAATGTGGATGCTAAAATTCTTTCAAAAATAATGGCTAATCGCTCGAGAATGCTAGACCTAAAATTATCTCTCAAGACCAAACAGGTTTTGTAACGGAATACGTACACAACGTATTCTTTGATCCACAGCATCTGCGGTGGTATTTTTGTATTTTTAGGTTTTGTAAAGGGCCGTTATTCCTTCTCTAATGTTCGGAGACTGTTAAATGTTATACGTTCATACTTTTCTAAGACTCCCCAATGTGTTGCCTCTCTGGATGCTTAAAAGGAATTTGACAGAGTTGAATGGAAATGCTTACTTAACGTTTTAGAGAAATTCGGCATAGGTATTAATTATAATAAGCGGATCAGAATGACATATAAAAGCGCTATTGCTACTGTTATTACTAACAATTGCAGATCTCCTTGTATTTGACTTTTGCAGTATACGAGACAAGAATGTCCGTTAAGTCCCTTGTTATTTAATTTGATGTTGGAACCATTGGCTATTGCACTTCGTGAAGCTAAAGATATTCATGGAATTTTCATAAATGGGACTATTCATAAGATCTCCCTTTATGCTGACGATCTCTTAATATATATTTCGAATCCTGAAGAATCCATTCCTAATTTATTAAAACTATTCAACGAATTTGGAAAGTTTTCGGGATATAAACTAAACCTCCATATTAGTGAATTATTTAACCTAAGTGATTCTGCTTCTATATATGATGACATTCCTTTTAAAGATACGGTCTCTTTTAAATATTTAGGTTTTATTATTACTAAAAATTATAAACACCTTTAAAAAGCTAATTTGGCTCCTTTAGCGGATTTTATGAAGCAATTATTTTGTAGATGGAACCAACTTACACTTTCGTTAGCCAGCCGAATTCATGCAGTTATAATGATGATTTTACCAAAATTTTTAAAAGAATTTCAAAATATCCGTATTTTTTTAACTAAGAAGTTTTTTGATCAGGTTGACTCTATTATCTCAACTTTTGGTTGGAATAATAAAAGGCCAAGAATTCGTAAATATCATTTACTAAAAATCAAAAAGGATGGAGGTCTTCCTTTGCCTAATTTAAGAATGTATTATTGGGCTGTTAATATACGTTGGATGTGATTTTGGTTATATTGGGCTGATAAAAATGAACGACCACCTTGGGCTCATTTTGGAATTGAATTCTCTGAAGCAGTTTCACTTAACTTTGTGTTAAGGGTCACCCTAGCTTGAAAAGGAGTCCAGAATAGACTCTATGAAATGTGCTGCTATTAAGAGAGAGAGGGAGAGAGAGAGGGAGAGAGAGAGGAGAGGAGAGAGAGAGAGAGAGAGAGAGAGAGAGAGAGAGAGAGAGAGAGAGAGAGAGAGAGAGAGAGAGAGAGAGAGAGAGAGAGAGAGAGAGAGAGAGAGAGAGAGAGAGAGAGAGACTGATTCAAAGAATGATGTTATGATTCCTCTGCCGATTGTTTACCTTTCTGCGAGGTAACTTGCCTGCCTGTAGATTTCCTGCCGAAAGCGAATGGCGGAGCAGGTTGATGGACAGCTGGTGTCCAACATGGAAACTTAAAAGCTACGTCCGTCGTTACACAGACAGACGCACTGAGACACACCACGAGGCGCACAGTACGGATACTGACTGAGCTTTGTTGCACCCACACGAAGGGGAGGGTTCAGAGGATCGATTCGGGGAAATCGATCAGTGACTCAGTGTGAAAAGGTGCGACCGGTGGGGAATTATTTGTATGTCCATCCTTGCCTGGGTGATAATTCCACCACTGAAGAACGGTCGTACGTATCAAGGTCGTAGTCGGTGACCACGGCAGAACTTCGGAGGATAACGGGAAGATCGACGGCACGAAGCGTTCCTGCAATCTGCGTCGGGTCTCGCCGATGTAGAGGAGGCCGCGCCGGGAGCACCGGATGCAATAGACGACTCCAGCAGACTCGCAGGTGAAGTGTTGCCTCACCTGGAAGGACTGTCTGGGGCCCGAAATTGTAGTAAGGAAGGAGGTGTGGGGACAGGTGTAGCATTTGCGCGTGCAGGGATAAGTGCCAGGTGGGAGATCTATGAGGAGGGACGTGTGGACCAGGCAGTCGCGGAGGGAACGATCCCTGCGAAAAGCTGAGAGGGGTAGGGAGGGAAAGATGTGTTTAATGGTGGGGTCCTGGTGAAGGTGGCGGAAGTTGTGGAGGATAATATGCTTTGATCCTGAGACTGGTTTTGTGGTAGGTGAGGATAAGCGGAACCCTGTCCCTGTTGTGGTGACGGGAGGATGGGTTAAGGGCTGAAGTGCGGGTGGTGGAGGAGATGAGTGCTAGGGCATCTTTGATGAAACCAGAAGGGAAACCACGATCGTGAAACAAGAGGACATTTGAGAAGTCCTGGAACGGAAAGCCTCATCCTGGGAGTAGATGCGGCGGAGACGGAGGAACTGGGAATAGGGAATAGTATTTTTGCATTGTGCTGGGTGTAAGAGGTATAGTCAAGATAGTTATGGGAGTCAGTGGGTTTACAGAAGATATCAGTGTATAGTCTGTCTCCAGAGATAGAGACCGAGAGATCAAGAAAGGGGAGAGAAGTGTCCGAGATGGACCAAGTGAATTTAAGTGCTGGGTGAAAGTTTGAAGCAAAGTTAATGAAATTAGCGAGCTCAGCACGGGCGCAGGAAGCAACACCAATGTAGTCGTCAATGTAGTGGAGGAAAAGTTGGGGAGTGGTGCCAGTATAGATTTGGAGCATCGGCTATTCCATATAACCCACAAAGAGGCAGGCATAGCTGGGGCCCATGCGAGTGCCCATGGCGACACCCTGGATCTGGAGAAAGTGGGAAGAACCAAAGGAGAAGTTACTGAGAGTTAGAACAAGCGCCGCCAAACGGAGGAGTGTGGTGGTGCTGGGGAACTGGTGAGGTCTGTTATCCAAAATGTAGTGGAGGGCATTGAGGCCTTCTTGATGTGGATGGAGGTGTATAAGGATTGAACATCTATGGTGAAAATGAAGCTCTTCGGGCCGGGGAATTGGAAGTTATTGAAGAGGTGAAGGGCATGGGATGTATCCTGGATGTAGGTGGGGAGAGTCTGAACTATGGGGGATAACATGAAGTGGGCAGACACAAGTTCGGTGGGGCAGGAGCAGGCTGAAACTATGGGTCTGCCGGGACAGTCAGGCTTGTGGATCTTGGGGAGGAGGTAAAACCGAGCTGTGCGGGGTGTGGGAATTATGAGTTTTTTGGCTGAGGGAGGAAGGTGTCCGGAGTTGATGAGGGTGGAGATGGTGCGGGAGAGTTATTTGGTGGGGTCCTGCGGCAGGGGTAAGGACGAGGAGGTGTCGGAGAGCTGCCGTTTGGCCTCAGTGAGGTAGAGGTCCGACCGCCAGACTACTACAACATCACCTTAGTCTGCAGGTTTGATGGTGAGGTTGTGGTTAGTGCGGAGAGAGTGGAGGGCAGTGCGTTCAGAGGGAGTGAGGTTAGAATAGGAGAGAGGGGTGGTGAAATCGAGACGGTTGATGTCTCGGCGTCAGATTCCTTCATGGATCAGTTCCAAAATGACTGACTGAAAAAAGTTGAATTTCCCCATGGGGATGAATAAAGTATCTATCTATCTATCTATCTATCTATCTATCTATCTATCTATCTATCTATCTATCTATCTATCTATCTATCTATCTATCTATCTATCTATCTATCTATCTATCTATCTATCTATCTATCTATCTATCTATCTATCTGATGTCTTTTGAGAGATTAGTAACTAAATACTCTCTCTCGAATTCACATTTCCTGCAATATTTTCAGGTCAGGCATTTCTTACAAAAATATTAAGTAATTTTCCATATTTACAGGAATCTGACCTGTTAGATATCATTGTAAAAATGAACCCTTTTGTGAAAGGTTTTATTGGGGAAATTTATAACTTATTGTTGCAAAAGCACAATAACCTTTCACTTAAGATTAAGCAGGATTGTGTGAGAGAGCTTAACATGATCTTGGTAACAGAGGATCGGTTGCGGATTTGAAGTTGGTTAACTCTTTATCAATCTGTGCTAGTCACACTTTAGTTCAATTTAAAATTTTACGTTATTTCTCTTTGACAAAGGAGAGACTGTCTAGAATGTTTCCTGATGTTCATAGTCAGTGTGATAGATGTAAACCCACATTGACACATATGTTTTGGTCGTGTTCTGTATTGAAACCTTTTTGGAAATCTATTTTCTATGCAAGGTCGTAAGTTTTAAAAATTAATTTACAACCTAATAAATTGACAGATTGTTTGGTATAATCCCTCAATATATTCATGGTATGTCTCCATCAGACAACATGTAAGTGCATTCGTTACATTATTGGCCAGAAGGGTTATTTTGTTGAAATGGAAAGATTCTTCTGCTCCTACTTTGACGCAATGCTTCTCTCAAGGGATGTGATGTCTTAGTTAGTATAAAATCAGAATTCAAACATTTGATCCTCGATTTGAATTTGAGAAAAGGTGGGGTTTATTTGTCAGCTACTGTCACCTGATTTGAGTTAATTAATATGGTTTCCTTCCGATTTTTGTTCAAATGGATTTGAGTTGGCGGATTGATATCTTGCTTCTATGGAAGATTTTATGTTGTATAGCTCCGGGGTTACGTTCCCAATTGTTTTTATTTATTTATTTTTTTAGTTAGTAGAGTCTTTCTTCCTGGTAGAGTTTTTTTTCTTTACTTTCTTTCAAAAATATTCTTCATATTTTGTTTTTTCTTATTATTATTAATATAATGCTTAGCTTTGTTAATCAGTTATTTGCTAATCTAATTCTTCATTGATCATAATGACTTATTGTCATTAATACCTTAATGGATTTTCTTTTGTTAATCTTCAATAATAATTAACAAAAACGGTTCTAAAAATGGATTCTCTCTGAGATGTCTTTCGTCCTTCATTCTCTGCCCCTTGCTTCGATTTAAAAAAGCCCGTCCTGTGTTCGGTGTTTCTTCAAGTAAGATGGACAGAACTGCATAATGTACACCGGCACTACCCTGAAAATATGCAGCATAATCCCTCCAGCCACGAAGGACGACATTCCATTTGCCTTCTCAGAAGCAGTTGCACCTTTTGCGACTCAAGCCAAAGCAACTCACAAGTCCCTCTGCGCAAAAGCGCTCAGCAATCCTCCTCCGTTTAAATAATCAGTTGTGTTTTCCCCTCCAAAGTGAAGAATTTCGCACTCCCAACGTGGTAATACATCTGAAATACTTTTGCGCTCTCTCCGAACGTGTACATATCACTGTGCAGACTATCCATATCCAAAATTGAATCTACTTCTCAGCTCAGTGTGATCTGTAAAATGAAATTCGTTTCGCTGTGTCCCCTCGTCCAAACCGGCGATATGGAGAGTGAACTGTTGTGGGCCCAGGTCTAAACCGCTTAGTTCTCCGCTCGCCACTGAGGTCAACCAGAGGAACATCTGTGGGAGGAGTATCGCTGAGACATTGGGGTTTGTAGGATGACAGACAGAGTCAGAGAGAGAAGGCAGCTGTTTGAGCGAATGCTGTATAAATATTACCCATATGCAGTTATCCGTCGGCAGGGAATAGCAAATTATACACCACATACAATTATAACGTGAGCACAGTTACTAATTCCAGCTTTAGAGAACAGTTATTAAGAGGAAAAGATAAAAAATCAAAAGCCCATCAATAATTAAACCAGGCAAAATGCACACAGCGTCGGAGCTCATATCTTCCAAAAGCCTGGTGTGTCCTTCACTCATGCCGCCGAGTCGCATCACCGTCACCGGTAAAACTGCCCATCTTGACCTCCTTCGGATCGCTTCTTGCCGCCGGATGGAACCCTATGGCCGTCACGCCTGATCTTCCCCTCTCCTCAGCTCCCACCAAAAGACCCCAAAACCCAGCAGTGTCCCTCACAAATTGCTTTCAGCCCAGCTTTCTCCAGAAAACTATCCCATTCCACCATCCTGAATGGTTGACACATTAGTTGATCATCACCGTCCCCTTATCTGTAACTGAAACATACACACTACCAACCGAGCACGCTGTTTCTACAGAAAGCTACAAAATGAAATCTACAGCGCTCGCGGAAATCTGAACAGCGGCAATACATATATCTGGAAAATCTTTGATATTGTTGCTAGCTTTCGTTCCTATTTCATATTTCCCCTTATGCCTCTTTAGTTACGTTCCGGTGATTTTTTTTTAAAAAAGTTTTACAATCCTCTAAGTTCCCACCAATTTTTGATCTGTTATATGACCTCTCATTTGATTTAATGTTAGCCTTGACTTCCTTGTCAGCCATGGTTTCGTCATCAATACTTCTTCTTATTCGGGATGTGTGGATTTTGGGAATTGCTCACAGAAACTCCAGCCATTGCCGCTTAGCTTATGTTCCTGCGAATGTCCCCTTCCAATCAGCTTTGCCCGGCTGCTCTCTCATGCCTATGTAATTCCCTTCCCTCCACTGTAATACTGAACGCTCTGACATTCCCTTCTCCTTCTCAAATTGCGGGGTGCATTCTGTGGCGTTATTTTTCAATTTCATTTATGAGGTGTGAGCGTCGCCAGCTAAGCCAGCATTTATTGCCTATCCCTAGTATTTTGATCACTGTCTCCGAAGAGTTCCGCCACCGTAAGCTCCCGAAGCAAATCCGGTTCAGTATGCACACCCTATCCGGATTAACTGAGCCCCCTGTGGGTCAAACACGAGCTGCGCTGAAATGCCATCTCACAGGTATTCTACAAGCTCTCTCACTTCAGATCCAGCACCAAACTGTTTTTCGCAAACTTGAATTTACTGTACCATCTGAATGTATTGCAAATTGGATGATGAACTCTCACTTTCATTTTGAGTCATAGGGATCAGCTATAACAATCCTTGAGCCCATCCTTAGCACAGCTGTGAGTGAGAGGTGGTACCACGTGTTGCTAGCCAACATGCCATGTCTGTCTACAGAGGATAGGCAGATTATTGTACTACCTATCTTTTGAAATTCCCTATGAACCCACAAACATCGCCCTTTTGACGTGCGTTTCCCGTTCTCCCTTTGTAACGTGTAGACCATATCTTTGCTGCTGTTCAGAATTCTGTGTGTAACTCCCATCAAGGTCCTTTTACCCTCGCAGTTTCGCAGGTCTACCCACAACGATTCTACTCCTTTTAATACAGTAACACCTCTTCACCATGGTTGTGTTTTATTATTATTATTATTATTATTATTATTATTATTATTATTATTATTATTATTATTATTATTATTATTATTATTATTATTATTATCATCATCATCATCATCATCATCATCATCATCATCATTATTATTACCAATAGATCCCATCCACTCCGCCTACCTTCCTGTGCTTTCGATACAATCTGTATCCTTGGACGTTAAGCTCCCAGCTACAACATTCTTTCCGCCACGATCCCAGCTTTGGGACATTCACTTCCGCGATGGCTGCTCCCCACCGAGTTGTCGCTGCGTGTACTCCTGAAAACTTCTATTACTATCATTCCCTTATCACATTAATCTAATAGCTTTCAATTTCGTTGTCTCAAACTTTATGGCCCTTTCCCTCGACATGTGATTTTGGTAACTGATTTTGTCCTTCCCAACTCAGACTGGTTCAAGTCAAACACTCGGCGCAGACCACCAGGTCACAGGGTGTTCCTTCTCATCTGAAAATGGTTTGCTTTCGATCATCAAAAACAAAACAACTCATTGCGTCCACCTGTAGTTGTCTTGATGAAGCCATCCCTGAGAACGGTCCTCCATTCCTGCGATCACATGGCAAGAACAAAAGCATCTTCTTTTCTCAATCTTATCGGATTGATATCCACAAGGTAGATACGCTGTGACGTGGGAGTGATGTCAGTTCATCATTCAATTGTCACTTCAAGGGTATTTACAAAGGCCGACTGAATTCCATGATCCAGTAGACAGCGAGATGGCAGAGTGTAATCCCTCACTTGCTGTCCCAGTTTTAACTGTATTGATGATATATGGTTTGTTGGACATGGAGTGCAACAATGAAGTGAAGGTTCACGTGATCTGGCTGAGAAAATGAAGCACAGTGAGTGGACAATCAGCTCAAATGAAAATACAAGTTCTCAGCCCTAATGTGGTGTCTGGACATACAAAGTAATAATGTAAAAGAATGAATGCCGTTCTCCCTTGTCAGACTGCCTATTATTGCTGTCATGTTTATTCACGCTGTTACGGATTCGGCAACAATAAATATATAAGTGAGGCAGGGTTTTTATAACAAATAAAACATTTATTAACAAAAACAAGAGATAACAATTCTTTCTCTATTGTTGAATAATTTCTTTGATGCATATTAAATTTCTTAGAAAAGTGAGCTACTGGATGATCAACCACATCACCCTCATTCCTTTGCATTAATACTGCTCAGGCAGCCTCATCACTAGCATCTACAGCTAATGAAAAAGGTTTTTCAAAGTAAGGTGCCTTAAGCACAGGTTGTTGACATATCATTGTTTTCAATTTTTCAAATGCTTCCTGACAAGGCACTGTCCACACAAACTTTACATTCTTCCTCAAAAGGTTAGTTAATGGAAGAGCAACATTAGCAAAATTCTTACAAAATTTTCTATAATATCCTACCATTCCCAAGAATCTTCTGAGAGATTTCTTCCCCGTTGGACTGGGAATCTCTAAAATTGCCCGAACTTCTGCCTGAACAGGAGCTACCTTACCTTGACCCACAACATAACCAAGGTAAGTCACAGTGGCATGTCCGAATTCACTCTTAGCTAAATTAATAGTTAAGTTAGCTTTTGAAAGCCTTTCAAACAATTTCTCCACTGCAATAATGTGTGTTTCCCAAGTATCATTTCCTGTCACTAATCATCAATATAAGATTCTGTATCTTTCAATCCCTGAATCACAGAGTTAATCATCCTCTGGAAAGTATCTGGGGCATTTTTCATCCCAAATGGAAGAACATTATATTCATATAGCCCAGATGGAGTTACAAATGCAGAAACCTCCCTACCCCTGTCCGTTAATGGAACACACCAATACCCTCTCAATAAATCAATCTTTCTAAGGAACTTTGCTTTTCCAACTTTATCTACACAATCCTCTACTCTAGGAATTGGATATGCATCTGTTTTCCTAACAGCATTCACCTTCCTATAGTCCGTACAAAACCTAATACTACCATCTGGTTTTGGCACCATAACACAGGGTGCACTCCAATTCGAGTTAGAAGGTCTAATAATATTATTCTCTAACATATATTTAATTTCTTTCTCAGCAAGTTCAAATTTTTCTATGTTCATCCTATATGGATGTTGTTTAATGGGTTTGGCATCTCCAACATCTACATCATGTGAAGCTATAGTAGTCCTTCTCGGAACATCTGGAAACAAATCCTTATATTTAAAAATTAATTTCTTCATCTGCTGTTTCTGCTCTGGCTGTAAATGTGCTAATTTCTCATAAATATTTACCAGAATGGTTGAATTTGGTAACCTGACAGAAACAATGTTGGATTTAGAATGAAATTCAGATGAATCATCTATCATGCTCCTAGTTAAATCAGATTCATTATCATTAACCACAACAGTCACAGTATCAGATTGTTTCTCACAATATGGCTTTATCATATTTATATGGCAAGGTTGTGTTGGCCTTCTACGATCAGGAGTTTTAATCACGTAATTCACATCATTGACTTTAGACACAATTTCATAAGGACCATGAAATGTAGCTTGTAAAGGATTCGTTTGCACTGGAAAAGAACCAGCACCTTATCTCCAGGCTTAAACATCCTCATTCTAGCTTCTTTATCGTACCAAGTTTTCATTTTCTCCTGAGTCAATTTTAAAATTTCCTTGGCTAAGCTACAAGCTTTATGTCCTTAAATTTCAAAACATAGTCCAACAATTTTTTTCTTTTAATGAAGCTAAAGGTCCTCTAACTCTATGCCCAAATACAAGTTCAAAAGGACTGAAACCTAAAGAATCTTGTACCGACTCCCTTACTGCAAATAAAAGCAAGTTTATACCCTCATCCCAATCACTTTCATTTTCCACACAATATCTCCTAATCACATTCTTGAGGGTAGAATAAACCCTCCAAGGCACCTTGCGATTCCGGATGGTATGCAGACGAAGTAATTTGCTTAGCTCCCAATTTATAAACTATCTGTTGAAACAATCCAGACATAAAATTACTACCTTGATCAGTTTGTATTTCTTCAGGTAATCCAAAATAAGTAAAGCATTTTATAAGAGCCTTTGTCACAGTTTTAGCTGTTATATTTCTAAGTGGTACTGCCTCTGGAAACCTAGACGAAGCACACATGATAGTCAACAAGTACTGATAACCAGTTTTTGTCTTTGGTAATGGACCAACACAATCTATAACTACTTTAGAAAACGGTTCACCAAATGCTGGAATAGGTTGTCATGGAGCCACTGGTGTAACTTGATTTGGTTTACCCACAATTTGACAAGTATGGCACGTTTTACAAAATATCGCCACATCTTTTTTTTAGACCATGCCAGTAAAAATGTTTTAAAATCTTGTCCACAGTTTTCCTTATCTCTTGATGTCCACCTAAGGGCACACTATGAGCTAAAGTCAAAATCTCATTTCGATAAATTTTAGGGACAACTACCTGGTAAACAATATTCCATTCATCACTTGCAGGAATTGTAGGTGGTCTCCACTTCCTCATCAACACTCCTTTTTTCAAGTAATACCCTACTGGCACCTTCTCAATTTCACTATCTGGTAGAGCTTGTTCTCTTAATTTTATAATCTCAGTGTCCCAACTCTGCTCTGCTATCATCTCCTTCAGAGACAGAGATAAATCTTCATAGTCAGACTTACTGCAAGAATCTTGTTCAAATAACGAAGGTAAGAAAGTCTCTGACACATCCTCAAAACTCGAATCCTGAGTTGAACAGTCATGAGTAACAAACTCATTCTGCGCATCAATCTTTTTAGCCATAGGTCTAGTCACAACACAAGAAGAATCTGTGTTAGAATTAATCTCTGGTTCCTCTAACTCCATTGTCAAATGCAGTTCAGGAAAAACTTGTCCACCTGCCAAGTCATTACATAATAATAAAGAAATATCCTTCACAGGTAAGCTAGGCTGTAATCCTACTTTAACAAATCCTGTAACTAAACCTGACTTTAAATTTACTTTATGTAAATGTACAGGCATAAAAGCACTCCCAACACACAGTATATAATTTACCTCACCAGTATCAGACTCTTCATTAAACTTCAATCCACTGTCTAACATCAGTGATTGAGATGCTCCAGTATCTCTAAGGATTTTTATTGGCACCAGAGTAAATCCTACTTTCAAGGATACAAACCCTTCAGTGATAAAATGATCATAATCCTTTTTTACTTGGTCAGACTCTAATAAAACCTCATTTGTGTTTATCGAACCCTATGATTTTACAGGTGCTTCAGTATGTTGCACACAAGCATCTGGGACTGCTTCCTTCTCTTTCTTTTTCAATCGGAAACAGTTAGCTATGACATGGCTAGGTTTCTTAGAATAGTTACAAATAGGATCAAACCGTCTTTCCTTCACAGGTTTTCCTTCCTCCTTACTTTTCTCATTAACTTCTGATTTAATTTCTGATTTACCTTGAGTCTCTGTGTTACTTTTCATCTTAAAAATTCTGCCCTGAGGAAATTTATTCTTATGGATCAAAACGTACATATCAGCTAATCTAGCAGAGTCCTGTAATGTATCAGTATCCCTCTCATTTAAGTAGGTCCTTCAACAGGGATGCTTCTTTTAAATTCCTCCATTAAAATCAGCTCTTAATGTATCATAGTCCCCATTTACATTTTTTGAGGAAACCCATCTCTCAAAACACACAGCTTTATCATAGGCAAATTCCACATAAGATTTTTCCACAGACTTCTACAAACTACTGAATCTTTCTCTATACGCTTCTGGGACGAATTTGCATGCAGTCAAAATATGCTGCTTCACAATATCATAATCAAGTGCTTGAGCAGCAGTTAAAGCTGTAGAAACTTCTTGTGCTGTGCCTTTAATTACACTTTGTAACAACACTGACCATTTATCTTTCGGCCACTCTGAAATCTGAGCAATGGTTTCAAAATGATGGAAATATCTTTCCACTTCTGTTTCACTAAATGGAGGGACCAATTTAATTTCTTGACTAGCAACAAACGGTTTTCTAGAACCAGAAGACTGATTTTCAGACCTTAATTTCGCCATTGCATATTCAAATTCCCTCTGTTTACTTTCAGCTTCTAACCTACAATGCTCCAACTTCATTTGTTCGATTTGCAACTGCATCTCCAGATGACTTATTGGAATCGATTCATCAAAATCACCAGAATCTACATAGTGTGACTCGATTTTTCTCTGTATTAGAGCCCTTAATGTTGACCTCGAAATACCTTTAAGTTCCAATCTACTAGCTATCTCAGGCACGTCAGTTTTTCGTATTACTATTTGGGATTTCGCCAATGGATTGTGTTTGTATCGTTTTGTTAATTTTGAGTCTGAGTCTGAGCTAATTCCAGACTTTACTCTGCATTTGAGTTCATCCTGATCCAAACCTCTCTAGTTACGTTCACAAGATCATACGGCTCCTGTGTCATCCAATCTCAAGATCGCTGTGTCGTTCGTCCCATAACCGATATTAAAATTTGACCGGGAAGTGGAGGACTTTTAAGTGGAACCTAATCAACAAACTACTAGTGGCCGCGAACGAAACAACCTTGAATGGCCTCCCGAAAGTCTTTTGAATTTTGGAGGAAAAGAAAATGCCCGTGAGAAACAAAGACTACTGTAAGTCAAATACGCTGCACAGTAAAATTCTGTGGTCAAGATCTAATATGATAGCTGAAACTATATGGTCGTAATTTTGCAACGTTGCGTCATCCCGTCTCCACCAGCAATGATTATCTTTGTTAATACACAAACACACACACACACACACACACACACACACACACAGTAGTAGATATTTCAATTATTAAACTTATTTAACAGATCTAGCCCTTCCAAACACACATAAAATACAGAAATCAATAAGTGACAAATCCCAAAGAAGAGACCTCGTGGACGCGGATCTCAGTCTAATTTCACAAACAGACGAGTTTTAACAGTCTCCGAAAAACCAGCCTTACACGTGTAATATGTTCCTCACACCGGTTAGAAAAGATCAAACTGTCATCGAGATACCCTCACTATATAGCATTGTCATGGCACCGATGGGGCAGCAGTGTGGTTGCCATCTATTTACTAAACACCTCAAGGAAGTCGGAACACTCGGGGGTGGGGTCATATTTTTTACATTATCAGACGTCACAGACTCGGTAAATTAATGGAAAGTATTCTCTGAGCTGTTATATTTAATTATCCAGATAGACAGGGACTGATAAGGAACAGTCAACATAGATTTGTCCGTGGAGGGTCATGTTTGACTAATCTTATTGAATTTTTGCCACATTTCTTCAAAGACTTTCTACATATTTTGTGAAGAATCCTTCTGAACACACCTAACGTGGAAGCATTGGAAAGGGTACAGAGGAGATTTACCAGAATGCTGCCTGGTTTAGAGAGTACGGATTATGGTCAGAGAGTATGGGAGCTAGAGCTTTACGCTTTGGAGAGAAGGATGATGAGAGGAGACATGATAGAGGTGTACAAGATATTAAGAGGAATAGACAGAGTGAACAGCCATCGCCTCCTCCCCAGGACTCCACTGCTTAGTACAAGAGGACATGGCTTTAAGGTAATGGGAGGGAAGTTTAAGGTGGATATTAGAGGAAGGTTCTTCACTCAGAGAGTGGTTGGTGCGCGGAATGCACTGCCTGAGTTGTGGTTGAGGCAGATACACTAGTGAAGTTTAAGAGACTACCAGACAGGCATATGGAGGAATTTAAGGCGGGGGTTATATGGGAGGCAGGGTTTGACGGTTGCCACAAAATTGTGGTCCGAAGGGCCTGTAATGTCCTGTACTATTCTATGTTCTATGTTCAAACAAACTCCACTCCATCTAAACCCCTAGCTCTAAGCAGATGCCAATCGATATTTGGGACATTGAAATCTCCCATCACGACAACTCTGTTCTTCTTACACCTTTCCAGGATCGGTTTCCCTATCTGCTCCTCGATGTCCCTGTTACTATTGGGCCGCCTATAAAAAACAACCAGTAAAGTTATTAGCCCGGTTCAGTATCTACAGAATGGAGTAACTAGCGACGTCACGGGGAATGACGAGCTTCATGAAGATTTTGCACATTTCCTTGCACACGCAGTCTGGACTGAGTCTGTCACTTTAACGTTTATACAGCCTGACGGTGTTGGCACGTTCCGTTGTCGGATATTACTGATACCCGTCTCAGAGTCAGCGTATTATTAATGAACACATCACGCAGTGAAGCTCATTCGACCACGTCTCCTCAGACACTGAGTGAAACTCCCTGCACGTTCTATTAAGTATTCCGGGGATCACAAACACAGTGAAAGTCGGTCCGCATCATCACTTCAAACACGCCCGGTGCCTGACAGAGAGTGAATCACCCTCCGCACCATCCCATCCCACACTCATTGTCTCCGAATCAGAGAGCAGCTCCA
This sequence comes from Hemitrygon akajei, assembly GCF_048418815.1. Classification (NCBI taxonomy): domain Eukaryota; kingdom Metazoa; phylum Chordata; class Chondrichthyes; order Myliobatiformes; family Dasyatidae; genus Hemitrygon; species Hemitrygon akajei. The sequence goes on from NW_027331947.1 coordinate 435,513, forward strand.
TTTGCATCATCCATCACACATTCCTCAGTGTCAGACGCAGAGTGAAATTCCGTATACACCGTCCAATCACTCACACCCGGAATCAAACACTAAGTGACGCTCCTTCCGCATCCTCGCATCAAATAATCCCGGGGATAGACACAGGGTGAAGCTGCCTCCCCACCGTCCCACCACACACTCCACGGGTCAGCCACAGAGTGAGGCTCACTCCCCACCGTCCCATCGCACACTTCCGGGGTCAGACACAGGGTGAAGCTCCCTCCCCACCGTCCAATCACACACACCCGTGTTCAGATACAGAGTACATCTCACTCCACACTGTCCCATCACACACTCCCAGGGTCAGATACAAAGTACATCTCACTCCACACTGTCCAATGACACACTCCACATGTTAGAAACATTGAAGCTACTTCTACAGCGTCGCCATGGATGAAATGATTAACCAATGGATGAACATAACCTTCTATCGACATCCCCTCAATCGGTGCAGAGTAGATGTCGACAGGAAGCGTCCAACGCCTGTTTCAATGTTGGAGACCTCCGTCCAGAAACGGAGTGGTTGCTTGTGGTAAAAGGGTGTCAGGTGGTTAGCACAAAAATATCAAAATTACACAATAAATGTCCAACAAATTCAAGACGATAAAAGTAGAAAATGCCGAGGAAAACACAGAAGCTATCCAACACATTACAGAATCCTGCAACAGTTTAATTCAGTCTGATTTCCTACACAGGCAGAAAGCAGTGGTAAGAGTTATTCGCCAAAACCGTGCTTTACAATACAAACGCATGATTCTCAAGGTACCATACATTAGCATAAATACAGTTTCAGAGGTCGAGTCCTACAAGCATATTATGACTGATCGTTCATTGCAGATAGGGCAGTACCCGATACCCGTCCGGATATAATATTGCAGGGTAAACCAGTAAAATCAACCTATAAAGAGGCATGGCTATCCAAAACACGCAGAACACCACAGAAATCAGTAAGGGAGAGTCATCTGAACTATGCTGGCGTGAAAGAGGGAAATGAAAGATTCCGGTCCATGACCATTGCAATACATGATATCCTTCCGGTTATAATATTACAGAATAAAGAGGCAAGAAACTACGTACTTAATAGATACAACCATTCCAGATAACACACCACTTACGGAAAATCGAAAAGCGAAGTTACCCGAAATATGTTGACTTGAAAGGGGAAATAGAAAGTCCATGGGACACGAACAGGGTAAACATTGTCCCAGTATAAATACCTACAACTGGTATTATCTCTCAGTCAACACACAATGACATTGAACTATTACACGGCAAAAGCTATTTAAATCTCCCGAAAGCCACAATGTTAATCACCACGGGAATAGTCCGAAAGTTGCTAGCAATTGAGAAATGAGTCCGCTTTCCCATGTCCATACCTCAGGCTTTACCAGTTTTAGCTGACAAAAATGACAATAAGCTTGCAGCTGTACTGGAGTGAATGCAGAGGAGATTCGACTTGCAGTTTCCTCGGGTGGAAATTTAATCGAAATCGTGAGGTGAGATGACAATCTTTCCCTGGAGGAGAGTGGGCAAATGGGATTTCCATAGGAATTTGCACAATTATAATCAGAATGCATGATTTCTGCGGTGTTAAATATTTCTCCACAACAGGGTTTTCTAACGCGAAGGACAAGTGTAAGGTTTACTGTAAGTTCGTGCGGACTGTTGACTTTCTTTTTCGTTTTATTCTTGTGCAAAAGTAACGAATGGCTTACATATCTGCCGATTCGGTGTTAAATATCCTCAGATCCTGAACAGCCCTATCATTGTCTAAAGGGGTGTGGCTGTAACGGGAGCGGGAGTGTGGTGAAGAAAATACTGGAATGAGTTGAGTAATTGTTAGGAGGTGGAGGTCGCGGGCTGCGGATGCCGAAGTGTCTGTTCCCGTGCTGTGTCTATCTCAGGCTATAAAACAGTTTATTTCTCACCTCTGCCTCATTCTCCGGTGACCGTCAGTTCCATAGTAACAAGATGAAAACACGGCGACGGCCTCTGTGAAGATCTTAGATATTCTGTTCATTAATTAGTTGAATAATTGACGTGAAGGGATATTTCGCTCCGCTGATGAACTGCTCTCTGAACTTGGACTGTGTTACCCCGTAAATAAACGTGTTTGTGCAGCAACTTAACACCAGCATCATGCCTCCCGATTGTTGAAGTATGTATTCCGATTCATTGTAAGTATTTGGATCCAATCCGGCAATGATGTAATAAATGAAATCGGCAACATACACCGACCACAGGATGATGAAGCTCCCGGAGATGGAGAGAAGTAAGATCACAGACCTCCTCCTGCTCTCCATCTCCGGGTCACTGCGGTTCTCCGCCTTGTTCTGTCCTCTCAGCCCCTTACGGACGCGACTCGTCACGAAAATGTGTCTGACTGTCAAAACGTTGAACAGTAGTATTAACACGAACGGGAGTAATGGCGTTAGAACTGTGGTAAACCAGTCATATCCCACCCACCCGGGATCCGTATAGTAGCCTGGCATCGCAATACAGTCCCAGGGTATATTGTCAATCACTTTCACAGGATGAAATGTAAAGAAGTAGGGCACATTTTTAACACAGATCAGAACGCTCGTTGTTGTCAGAATCACAGCCGCAGTTTTCCCGGTGCAATACTTCGCTTTCCGCTTCTGACAACAGATGGCGACAAACCGATCAAATGTAAACATGACGGTGAACCAGACAGAACAATCAGTGGCTGCCGGTCCCAGGGCACCGATCACACTGCACACGGGGGTGATGTCCAGGAAAGTCCCGGGGAAGTAATAATAACTGACCCGCCACAATATGACCTGAAAGATGATGGTTAGTAGATCCGCCGTTGCCATGGCCACCAGGTAGCGAGTGGTGCAGGTGGAGAGGCCGCACTTTCCCCGGGACAGGATCACAATCGCCACTAAATTCACTGGGGGAACAGCAAACAGAATGAGTGAATTACTGTCTCACCGATCAGTGGGTCTCAGGGCAGAGACAAGCTGGAAATTGAGAACAATCAAATTGTGCAGACAACTCATTTCTGGGGGTTTAAAAGGAGTAATGCGGGAATCTCAGATCCCTCTCACGAATGCATGCGGGGTGAACGGAGAAGGTACTCGATAGTGGAAAAGGAACAGGGTTTGGGAAGGAGGCGTTATCAACGGATCGCCGAGACCGCTTGAGAGAAATCAATATAAGTCTCCCCCCGTCAGGTTTTGGACTGATGTGTAAAACCTGGGTACCTCGGCAACTTTCTCAGCGATGCTGATTACCGCGTTCCTGTCACCTATGTCCTGGCACTCTCACTGTGCAGCGAAGTCCCGCTCCCTCCACCTCTGTCCATCTACAAAGTTCAAAGCAAATTCATTTCCACCGTTCCAATGCCTGCGTCTCCTTCTTCACCCCCCGTTTATCACCCGCACACAGCACCCCCCCCCCACCTCCGCTTGGATGGCTTCTTTTAAATTCCGCAACTACCCTTGGCCGGGGTTCCTTCACACGCATTCAACGAATCCGATCAGAAAGTTTCAATTTTCGGTTTTGAGGTTTATGCTTGACCCGCTGAACTTTAAAGTATTTAGCACGCTGGTGCTTATATCATCAAAGACAGTGTAGGTACTCCAAACGGTCTGCCTCGTTTGGGGCCGCTCCGAAATACTTCAACATTATTCTAAATGTTTCAAAGCATATTGTACAAGAACGGAGTATCGCGTGCACCTTACCCCATCTGACCCCTAACGGACACCGCTGGGCTTGCTCTTAACTCCTGCTTCAATTCACGGATAACAGGGCGTGGTAATAAACCCTGGTACAAAACACGCACACAGGCCCTTACTTGACTTATGTTCGGAGTCTGACTTACAAATGCAATCGACCACTCTCCCCTGAATCTCAAAGTCCATTCGCTTCCCGCGTTCCCTTCAAATTTGCAGGTATTTCTTTAATCAGAGCACAATACCTTGAATTTTGAATTTAAAGCACGTTGCTCTAATGAAACGGTATAAAACCAAATATCCGTACAGGTGGCGAGCGCGCTGGATTATCGGGGTTTACTTGACAGCGACTTTGCATTGATAAATCACAACTGCCTGCTATGAATCTACAAAATGAATCCATCTACCCGATCTTCCTCTCTACGGCCGCTTCAGCTGCCGGTTTACTTCCAGCAGAAGCCATGATGTAAAAAGGAAGGGAACTTCTGAACGAACGCAGAGATTGGTCGCAATATGAACACCGCACTCTCTGAGACTCCGACATCACAGCGCTGTCGGTCACTGAACGAGTCCACGGACCGCGCACACAAAACTTAAAATGTTAATTTGCTTGTGTTCTTACCAGGAACACCGATCACGGCAATGACCAAGTACCATATCTTCCTCACACGGTAAAAGGTTTCACGCATGCTCTCTGAGATTCACCCTGTCTTCTAGCTGTCCGCGATCTCGCTGGAGAAACTCTGAGCTGACGAATCTCCACGCTCATTCATTTATACTCGCTCCATCACACGGACTATTCAATATCACACAAGGCTGACGTGTTGTTTCTAACAGCTGGGGTTAAAATAAACATGATGTCATTCAAGTAAACTCCCAATTGTGATGAGGTAGGAATAGCTTGACACGAAATTACAAAATCTCAAAGATGAAGAAGAAACGATTGGAGATGTCAGTGAATGTTGTTGTGAAATACTCTCAGGCTCATCTCTCGGTTTCAAGATTGTTATTGTTGATCTTGCCCATTCCGAGGATCCATCGACTTTGTCACCAGAGACCAATGTTATACTGTCAATGGGCTGTTCTGTTTCACTCTGGGAATTGTCTCGGTTATAGATCTTGCAATAGAAATATAAAATAAAGAATAGGATGTTTGTACGCTCCTGTAACATAGTGAAGAACCTGATACTAATAAGATATTCAGGCTCACGGAGATATTGAATGCACGTAAACGTTCAGTTCCGGTATTTTCCACTCCTTCCTTTCCCCACTTCGGCCTCTTATTTCTCCGCCTGATCTGCCTATCGCCTTCCCATGATGCCCCTCTTCCTTCCCTTTTCCTTGGATCCACTCTCCTCTCCTATCAGCTTCCTTCTTCTGCCGCCCTTAGCCTTGTTCACCTATCCTCACCCAGACAGTTATTTCGCCAACCTGGCAACACCCATTCCCTTCTAGCTTGTCCTTCCCTCTCCCCAAGAGGTTCTTGTTCTGCCATCTTCCTCCTTCCTTTCTACCCCCTGATGAAGGGTCTTGGCCCGAAACGACGTCTGTTTGTTCAGTTCTATAGATGCTGCCTGACCTGCGGAGATACCCCCAGCGTTTTATATGTGAATACAATTGATATACATGCAGTCTTTCGTGTAGTAAACCAGCGGCCACCAATGCTCGCACCGGAATGAAGCAACATAATTCAACCGCCGTACACATGACCCTCGAATTTGTGTATATGTTTAAACCGACATCGCATCTGCATTCATTACATTTGTAACAAGAATTGTTTGGCAGATGCGCTAAATTGCTAGCGTTGTTGATAGTGTTGTAGACAATGGCATTTGCCTATTTGACACTTCCATGGTAAACACAACACAACATTGTTTATTCTGTTTTTATGTTCCTAATATCCCACCTCGATTTACTTATGTATTGAATGGTCTGAACAGAATGGCTCATGAGAAGAGTCCTTCACTCTCTCTAGATACTCGTTGCAATAAATATCCAATGGGTCGTCGGTTGTTGGATTAAATTAGTCATTTTGTCAGCTTGTCAGCGAAGGGCAGACAGGTGTCAATATTGAGGTACGAGTTTACATTCCATGGGTGAGTATGGCTGGGATATTCACAAAGAGTGACGGGGCTCTCGGGAGTGCTGATGTGGACATGAGGAAAGAAATGGAAGTCCTAACATCAATGAAGGTATGGAAGCAGATTTACAATGGGGCATCCAATATGTTCTGAACAGATGCCGTCACGGACGGAAAAAGTCATGATGCAATAATATATAATAGTAGTCTGATTTTCTGCTCCCCGTGAGTGATGGACGTGATTGTTGTGGAGCCGCTGCACAAGTGTTTCACTAGGAAATTGCCGAACATGGAACATTTCCGATATCAGCGGAGAATCTGTCATTCTCTCCTTGAAGCGGAGGACCAGGGGGTGTTACACACAGAAGCTAAAGCATTATTAGCGACATACAGTGGCTTACAAAAGTCTGGGGCCCACACGCTACCTGGTGGCCATGGCAACGGCTGATCTACTAACCATCATCTTTAATGTCATATTGTTGCGGGTCAGTTATTATTACTTCCCCGGGACTTTCCTGGACATCACCCCCGTGTGCAGTGTGATCGCTGTCCTGGGAGAGGCAGCCACTGACTGTTCTGTCTGGTTCACCCTCAGCTTTACGTTTGATCGGTTTGTCGCCATCTGTTGTCAGAAGCGGAAAGCGAAGTATTGCACCGGGAAAACTGCGGCTGTGGTTCTGACAACAACCGGCGTTCTGCTCTGTTTTAAAAATGTGCCCTACTTCTTTACATTTCATCCTGTGAAAGTGATTGACAGTATACCCTGGGACTGTATTACGAAGCCAGGCTACTATACGGATCCCGGGTGGGTGGGATATGAGTGGCTTTCTACCGTTCTAGCGCCATTACTCCCTTTCCTATTAATACTACTGTTCAACGCTCTGACAGTCAGACACATTTTCGTGACGAGTCGCGTCCGTAAGGGGCTGAGAGGACAGAACAAGACGGAGAACCGCAGTGACCCGGAGATGGAGAGCAGGAGGAGGTCTGTGATCTTACTTCTCTCCATCTCCGGAAGCTTCATCATCCTGTGGTCGGTGTATGTTGCCGAATTCCTTTATTACATCATTGCCGGACTGGATCCAAATAGTTACAATGAATCGGAATCTATACTTCAACAATCGGGAGGCATGTTGCTGATATTAAGTTGCTGCACAAGCACGTTTATTTATGGGGTAACTCAGTCCAAGTTCAGAGAGCAGTTCCTCAGCGCAGTGAAATATCCCTTCACGCCAATTATTCAACTAATTAATGAACAGAATATCTAAGATCTTCTCAGAGGCCGTCGCAGTGTTTTCATCTTGTTACTATGGAACTGATAGTCACCGGAGAATGAGGCAGAGGTGAGAAATAAACTGTGTTATAGCCTGAGGTAGACACAACACGGGAACAGACTCTTCGGCATCCGCAGCCCGTGACCTCCACCCCTAACAATTACTCAACTCATTCCAGCATTTTCTTCACCATACTCCCGCTCCCGTTACAGCCATACCCCTTTAGGCAATGATTGGGCTGTTCAGGATCTGAGGACATTTAAGACCAAATCGGCAGATATGTAAGCCATTCGTTACTTCAGTCTTTTGCACAAGAATAAAACGATAAAGAAAGTCAACAGTCCGCACGGACTTAGAGTAAACCTTACACTTGTCCTTCGCGTTAGAAAACCCTGTTGTGGAGAAATATTTAACACCGCAGAAATCATGCATTCTGATTATAATTCTGCAAATTCCTATGGAAAGCCCAGATGCCCTCTCTGCTCCAGGGAAAGATTGTCATCTCACCTGACGATTTCGACTAAATTTCCACCCGAGGAAAATAAATGTCGAATCTCCTCTGCATTCACTCCAGTACAGTCGCAAGTTTATTATCACTGTATTTATACTAATATATAGTACCTTCAGTATCAGGCGTTTGTATTGTAAAGCACGGTTTTGGTGAATGACCTTTACCACTGCTTTCTGCCTGTGTAAGAAATCAGACTGAATTAAACTGTTGTAGGACTCTGTAAAATGTTGTTTAGCTTCTGTGCTTTCCTCGGTATTTTCTACTTTTATCGTCTTGAATTTGTTGGACTTTTGTTGTGTAATTTTGATATTTTTGTGCTAACCACCTGACACCCTTTTACCACAAGCAACCACTCCGTTTCTGGAAGGAGGTCTCCAACATTGAAACAGGTGTTGGATGCTTCCTGTCGACATCTACTCTGCTCCGACTGAGGGGATGTCGATAGAACGTCATGTTCATCCATTGGTTAATCATTTCATCCATGGCGACGCTGTAGACGTAGATTCACTGTTTTTGACATGTCGAGAGTGTGAAGGGTCAGTGTGGAGTGAGCTGTACTCTGTATCTGAGCACGGGTGTATGTGATGGGACGGTGTGGAGGAAGATTCACTCTGTGTCTGAGCCCTGGAGTGTGTGATGGGATGGTGTGGAGGGAGCTTCACTCTCTGTCTGACCCCGGAAGTGTGTGATTGGACGGTGTGGAGGGAGCTTCACTCTGTGTCTGACCCCTAGAGTGTGCGATGGGTCGGTGTGGAGGGAGCTTCACTCTCTGTCTGACCCCGGAAGTGTGTGTTTGGACGGTGTGGAGGGAGCTTCACCCTCTGTCTGACCCCAGGATTGTTTGAAGCTAGGATGCGGAAAGAGCGTCACTTAGTGTTTGACCCCGGGTGTGAGTGATTGGACGGTGTATACGGAATTTCACTCTGCGTCTGAACCCGAGGAATGAGTGATGGATGATGTAGATGGAGCTACTCTCTGTTTCAGACACAAGGAGTGTGGGATGGGATGGTGCGGAGGGAGCTTCACTCTGTGGGTCGGGCGGGTTTGATAGGATGATGCGGACCGAGTTCTATTGCGTTTGTGATCCCCGGAATGCTTAATGGAACGGGCAGGGAGTTTCACTCAGTGTCTGAGGAGACGAGGCCGAATGAGCTTCACTGTGTTTCTGACCCCGTGTGTGATAAGAGGATGAGGAATGAGCCTCTCTGCGGGGCTGCATCAATGTCACAGCGTTCGGCTGGAGCTGGGGTCCGATGGAACAGTTGGGAATGAAACCCGGAGCATGGCCGTTAAAGGGGAGGTTGGCTTTAAAGGGGACGGCGGGGAAGCGGCCAAAATGTCCCAATCCCAAACCACGGTTCACACATTCGGATGTTCACAATCTCACTCTCAGTCCGGGTCTGGGTTCCTGCAGAGATCTCAGTTCCTACTTCCATTTCTCACTGAACTGATTGTACTGCAGACTAAAACAGATGGAAGGATATAGATGAAATAAACAGAATACACAACAGTGTCAGTAACAGGACAGTGTGTTAATGTTTCAATAACACTCATTGACAAATATTGCCAGAAAACCAACGGATCGGCTGAAATTTTATCACATTGGTAACACAAACACTCATCCGATCGGGAGGGTCAGTATGAGGCTGTGGAGAGCGGGGACAGATCAGTCTGTCAGTCAACTTGATACCAGATCCAGCACCGTCAGTGATGGGTTCATATTGAGAGCAGAGACGAGATCTTCGGCACCAGAATCTGTGAAGGAGATACTGGGCAGCCTGGAGATGAGCGAGACTGAAGGTGAAGGACACAGAGAGACAGGGGACGGTACAAATCCCCAGTGTTTATCAGTAACACAATTACTGATCACATTAATATTCAGTGTCAAACACCCAGTGACTCTGAACGCGATCTCCCAAAGTCAGGTACTTAACACCAGTGTCTGTATTTTACACTCTGGGTTCCTCAGAGCCGCAGACACCAGTTTCAATCCTGAATCTCCCAGTTTATTTCACTCAGGTTCAGCGTCGTCAATAACTCAGTGGGACGGGTGGTCACCAGCACTGAACACCCTGGGAGCAGCATGCCCTGGATTAAACTGTACACGATGTCAGACATCTTGCACCGGAACTCAGGATCTGTGCATGTGCATTGGGGTTCTCTGTCTCTCCGGCTGTCAGCAAAATCAATGTTGTCATTGAATTCATCAAATCCATCCAATATAAACAGCAACACCTCTGGGTTGTGTTCTATTTGAAGGCTACGGATGTGTTCATTAATTATACGCCGACTCTGAGACGGGTATCAGTAATATCTGACAACGTAACGTGCCAACACCCTCAGGCTGTATAAACGTTAAAGTGACAGACTCAGTCCAGACTCCGTGTGCAAGGAAATGTGCAAAATCTTCATGAAGCTTGTCATTCCCCGTGACGCCGCTAGTTACTCCATTCTGTAGATACTGAACCGGGTAAATAACTTTACCGGGTGTTTTTTATAGGCGGCCAAATAGTAACAAGGATATCGAGGAGTAGATAGGGAAACCGATCCTGGAAAGGTTTAAGAAGAACAGAGTTATTGTGATGGGAGATCTTAATGTCCCAAATATCGATTGGCATCTCCTTAGAGCTAGGGGTTTAGATGGAGTGGAGTTTGATAGAACATAGAATAGTACAGGACATTACAGGCCCTTCGGCCCACAATTTTGGGCCGACCCTCAAACCCTGCCTCCCATATAGCTCCCCACCTTAAGTTCCTCCATATACCTGTCTAGTAGTCTCTTAAACTTCACTAGTGTATCTGCCTCCGCCACTGACTCAGGCAGTGCATTCCACGCACCAACCACTCTCTGAGTGAAAAACCTTCCTCTAATATTCCCCTTAAATTTCCCTCCCATTACCTTAAAACCAAGTCCTCTTGTACTGAGCAGTGGTGCCCTGGAGAAGAGGCGCTGGCTGTTCACTCAGTCTATTCCTCTTAATATCTTGTACAGCTCTATCATGTCTCCTCTCATCCTCCTTCTCTCCAAAGAGTAAAGCCCTAGCTCCCTTAATCTCTGATCATAATCCATACTCTTTAAACCAGGCAGCTTTCTGGTAAATCTCCTCTGTACCCTTTCCAATGCTTCCACGTTAGGTGTGTTCAGGAAGGATTCTTGACACAATATGTAGAAAGCCTATGAAGAAATGTGGCAAAAATTCATTAAGATTTGTCGAACATGACCTTCCACGCACAAATCTATGTTGACTGTTCCTAATCAGACCCTGTCTATCTAAGAATACTTTCCGTTAATTTACTAAGTCTGTGACGTCTGATGATGTCAAATATGTCCCCACCCCCGAGTGTTCCGACTTCCTTGAGGTGTTTAGTAAATAGATGGCAACCACACTACTGCTCCATCGGTGCCATGACATGCTATATAGTGAGGGTATCTCGATGACAGTTTGATCCTTTCTAACCAGTGTGAGGAACATATAACACGTGTAAGGCTGGTTATTCGGAGACTGTTAAAACTCGCCTGTTTGTGAAATTAGACTGAGATCCGCGTCCCCGAGGTCTCTTCTTTTGGATTTGTCAACTTTGAAACTTTTGACTTTTCTAGGATGTGCTCTCATATACGTTTAGTAGCGTACACTTCTTATCAGAATTGCAATGCTCTCAAGGAGGGCCTATATTATTCTTATTATTTACTATGTTTGTATTTCCACATTTTGTTGTATTTTGCACTCGTTCGCTTAGCGTTGTTGGTGCGGACATTCATTGATTCGGTTATGGTTACTGGGTTTATTTGAGTATGCCCGCAAAAATGCGGCTAGTCGTCTCCACCCATATAGTGACATGTGGCTACTTTCGTAATAAATTTACTTTGAACTCTGAATATGGTCATCCCTGTTTAAATTGATTCGAAAGGACCAGCTTTTCGTCGCCTTCAAAGTGAAATCCTCCCTGTCAACTACTGTCATGTTCGCCGCAGTCGGTGGCACAACTCTCTTCCTCACTTAATTTCCTCTTTAGCAGCGCATTCGGACCCGGTCAGCCTGAGATGACAATCGTACTCATACGTCAAACACATTTCCATAAACAAGTGTCCATAATACTGTCATTCACAACCACCTGCAGATTTTATTGGATTCACTAGTCTCAGAGATGAAGAAAATAGCGTTACTAATTTACATAAATCCGCTAAAGGACTATATTTACTATAATTATATGATATTATAACATTATAATAAATATCAAAATAAATATAAATAAAATAGATTATAAATATCCCTAAATAATATTTAGACTGACAGATTCAGAATGAAACCCACACTTTCACACTGTAATAGAGACTGACAGATACAGAATGAAACCCACACTCTCACACTGCAGCAGAGACTGACAGACAACAAATGAAACCCACACTCTCACACTGTAACAGAGACTGACAGATACAGAATGAAACCCACACTCTCACACTGTAACAGAGACTGACAGATACAGAATGAAACCCACACTCTCACATTGTAACAGAGACTGACAGATACAGCATGAAACCCACACTCTCACACTGTAGCAGAGACTGACAGATACAGAATGAAACCCACACTTTCACACTGTAGCCAAGACTGACAGATGCAGAATGAAACTCACACTCTCACACTGTAACAGAGACTGACAGATACAGAATGAAACCCACACTTTCACACTGTAGCCAAGACTGACAGATGCAGAATGAAACCCACACTCTCACACTGTAACAGAGACTGACAGATACAGAATGAAACCCACACTCTCACACTGTAACAGACTGACAGATACAGAATGAAACCCACACTCTCACACTGTAACAGACTGACAGATACAGAATGAAACCCACACTCTCACACTGTAACAGAGACTGACAGATACAGAATGAAACCCACACTCTCACACTGTAACAGAGACTGACAGATACAGAATGAAACCCACACTCTCACACTGTAACAGAGACTGACAGACAACAAATGAAACCCACACTCTCACACTGTAACAGAGACTGACAGATACAGAATGAAACCCACACTCTCACACTGTAACAGAGACTGACAGATACAGAATGAAACCCACACTCTCACACTGCAACAGGGACTGACAGATACAGAATGAAACCCACACTCTCACACTGCAACAGGGACTGACAGATACAGAATGAAACCCACACTCTCACACTGTAGCAGAGATCGACAGATACAGAATGAACCCCACACTCTCACAGTGTAACAGAGACTGACAGGTACAGAATGAAACGCACACCCTCACACAGTAGCAGAGACTGACAGATACAGAATGAAACCCACACTCTCACTCTGTAGCAGAGACAGACAGATACAGAATGAAACCCACACTTTGACACTGTAGCCGAGACTGACAGATGCAGAATGAAACCCACACTCTCACACTGTAGCAGAGACTGACAGACACCAAATGAAACCCACACTCTCACATTGTAACAGAGACTGACAAATACAGAATGAAACCTACACTTCCACACTGTAGCAGAGACTGACAGATACAGAATGAAACCCGCACTCTCACACTGTAACAAAGACTGACAGATACAGAATGAAACCCACACTCTCACACTGTAACAAAGACTGACAGATACAGAATGAAACCCACACTCTCACACTGTAGCAGAGACTGACAGATACAGAATGAAACCCACACTCTCACACTGTAGCAGAGACTGACAGATACAGAATGAAACCCACACTCACACACTGTAACAAAGACTGACAGATACAGAATGAAACCCATACTCTCACACTGTAGCAGAGACTGACAGATACCGAATGAAACCCACACTCTCTCACTGTAGCAGAGACCGACAGATACAGAATGAAACCCACACTCTCACACTGTAACAGAGGCTGACAGACACAGAATGAAACCAATTCTCTCACACTGTAGCAGAAAGTGACAGATACAGAATGAAACCCATACTCTCACACTGTAGCACTGTAACCCTCTCTTCATTTTTACCTTGTAATCAACTGCATGCTCAATCCAATTACTCTGTTCTCCCACTTGTACAATGTCCTGTGTATGTTACTAAAAAGGGCTTCTTTGGTTTGTTACGAGTAGGAATGCTTCTTTGTCTGTTAAAAGTTTCTCTTGCCGTTTTTTCGCTTTAGAATGGCTGATATGGTAATTGTATTCATTTGTTAATCAATGGGGAATGTTATTGTGTTTGGTGAGGCTGGGAACTTGGGGGAGGGGTTGCGCGGGCTTGGGGTGTGAGGAGAGTTCGGAGGGAGACGCCGAGGAAGGAGAACGTGCGCTCGGACGACCACCGGGGAGTCCGAATTGGGAGTTTCGGGAGGACAACCACCGAGGAGTCGAGTGGTTCGCTGGATGAGCTCCACCGATGTGCACTAAACTGACTGAACTTTGATAAGTTGGCGCCTTTTGCTTTTTTCTTGTATATATATATATATTGTATTGCCTAATACTCTTTTAATTTTAGTAAACTGTTTAAAGTGTATTTCACAACGGTATTTGTTGTGGGTTTGATACTGTTGGCGGGCGCGAGGCATAAACGCGATCCTCACAGCACCTGCGTGTACGGGAGGTGGGTTGGTATGTGGCTGGATCTCCTTTTCGCCTAGACATATACCAGCCTGTTGGGTAAGTGTTACACACTTTATTGTTCTTCTTCTTTAACTCTGCTGTGAATAATCCTTGTTTCTACAACATGGCCTTGCAGCTCTTTCAATGTCGGTTTTGTTTCTTCAATCCTTTAATCGATATTCTGACTCCACCGTGAAATATTGTGTTCAACGCGTTCCGACTGGGAGGAGAAAGTCATGAACTGGGAGATCGACAAAAAATTTAATGCACGTGCTGATACTCTATTTTTTCTCTCTGTCGGGTACAGCAGCGGACAATGTCTGTAATGCTGGGGTCATTGGTTTGCATTTCGCGCCACATACTTGCCAACATCTGTGTTTGTGACTGACTCGGTGACAGTGCAAACAGTGAGGGTTTGCGCCAAAAAGTACAAAACATTAATGTCAATGTATCATATCCAGGAAAAAGTCACCAGAGCAATGTAAGTGAATCATAAGCTACGTCCACATTATACCGGATAATTTTGAAAACGCCGGTTTCGTGTAAAAACGATAGGCGTCCACACGAGGCGTTTTTGAAAGTACCTCCGTCCACATTAAAATGGTTATTTGGGGAATCTCCTCCTACTGGGCATGTGCAGGCCACATTTACCGAAATCAAGCGACATGTTTGGTGTCGAACCTCGCCGTGAAGGATTTGGTGCGCGTTGGTGCGACTAGAAAAACTTAAAAGGAAATTGCCAAACGACGGACAGCTGTTGGCTCTCGCGCAGGGTGGCTTAAAAAAAGCAAACACCGGAGCGTATGGAGGCAACCGACAGGGAGTTCACGGATAGTATGACCCGACCGATGACGAACATTGAAAAACTGACTAACTCTGTCGCAGAGGGATTTGCAGTGATGAGTAATATGATGGCTCACCCCGAGTACTTTTCACCGCCACAATACCAGCTTCACAGCCACTACAATAGCAACACATACGGACACACAGACCACCGGGTGGCCCCAATGCACCACTGCACAACATCTTCCCCACTCCCACAGAGAGGTGACGCTGGAAACAGTTCCTACATCCACTGTGTCTTCACCGATGAAAGGGACGACAGCTACAACGAAATGCAATAAGGCTTGTTACTGGGCAAAAGTGAAATTTGCTGTTACCTCATTTGTTTGCCTTTACTTTTGCCATGTCTTTCTGTATTATTTTGCTGTATTTAACATGTGCAATAAATAGATAGATAGATAGATGATAGATAGATACTTTATTCATCCCCATGGGGAAATTCAACATTTTTTCCAATGTCCCATACACTTGTTGTAGCAAAAACTCATTACATACAATACTTAACTCAGTAATAATATGATATGCATCTAAATCACTAACTCAAAAAGCATTAATAATAGCTTTAAAAAAGTTCTTAAGTCCTGGCAGTTGAATTGTAAAGCCTAATGGCATTGGGGAGTATTGACCTCTTCATCCTGTCTGAGGAGCATTGCATCGACAGTAACCTGTCGCTGAAACTGCTTCTCTGTCTCTGGATGGTGCTATGTAGAGGATGTTCAGGGTTTTCCATAATTGACCGTAGCCTACTCAGCGCCCTTCGCTCAGCTACCGATGTTAAACTCTCCAGTACTTTGCCCACGACAGAGCCCGCCTTCCTTATCAGCTTATTAAGACGTGAGGCGTCCTTCTTCTTAATGCTTCCTCCCCAACACGCCACCACAAAGAAGAGGGCGCTCTCAACAACTGACCTATAGAACATCTTCAGCATCTCACTGCAGACATTGAATGACGCCAACCTTCTAAGGAAGTACAGTCGACTCTGTGCCTTCCTGCACAAGGCATCTGTGTTGGCAGTCCAGTCTAGCTTCTCGTCCAACTGTACACCCAGATACTTGTAGGTCTTAACCGGTGATGTAGTCCCAGCGTTAGCCGTCCCTTGAGGCTTCAAGACTGGTGTTGTTTTCAGTTCAATGAAATAAGGCGTGTTATTTCCCCATTGGCATTATGGTTCACTAAAACAGAGAAATAATTGCTAATTAGTAGTAATTATGAGTAGTAAATAGTAGTAATGTACAAGTTGTTTTCATCATTAGTAACCGATTATTCTAAAAAAGAATGCCATTCTGTGCTTCAGCTACATTGAGGACGGAAACATCCAGACGCGGTGGACTCTCAACAACGTGTGATCCGTGAAGAGTTTTTCTCTGCAGGCGTAAAAGAAATTTGCTCTCTGGGCGTTGTTATAACTGTTTGAGTTTACTTAGTGGCTATTTACAACTGTTATGACATTTAGAAATTGGAAATATTCCGAAAACAATTGCAAATACTAACAGCCTTGGATTAACATTGCTTGAATAGAGGGCTATTTGTTACACAGTGATTACAATTGTCGGCATCCCGGGTAAGTGCCTTTCGATTACTTATACGGAAGCAGAGACCTCCAGCCGCTCTCTGCTACTGCTGATGTGATTTCAATCGGTGTTTATTAAAAATCCCTAAAATGCCGTCTCGTTCCTCTTAATCTCCTGCCCTGTTAATATTTTAACCTGGTTCATGCAGACTTGTCACTGGAACTGCCTGTAGTCTTCTCATTTGTGACGTGAGACCTCGAATTGTACAGACACAACACAAACAACCCATGTCCAGCAAAACCTCCCGTCATTAGCGGACCTCATTCCTTCCAACCCTGTCACGTGAGCAGTAGATTAAAGTTTAAACTGGCAGGAAATATCTTTGATTTCAACTTGTGAAATTCTGTTCCCTTTTCTGGTTCAGGTTCACGGGCAGTGAGCATCACAGGCAATTCTGATATTATTACCGTCTCTCTAATTTTCCCGATCGGATGATTAACGTAACAATCCGCAGGATTCTTGGGACTACAGTTACATAAAATCCAGATAAAGGCGAATATTCTCCATCCCTAAAGGACATTTGTGAAACAAATGAGGCTTTACAGCAACTTAGTAGTGTCGTGTGCTTCGTCACCGAGGCCGGCTTGCTAGGGAAGGGTGAAAGAGACTCGTCTAAAGACAGGAATTCCAATGGTACGGCCGTGCGGTAGGGTTCCATTTCACCATAAACGATGCGCCGCCACGTCTGTGATCCAGAGACTCCTGTCGGTCCTCAAACACTCGCGCACGCATCTTCCAGCGGCTGTGCGCCCAACTGGAAATTTACCAATTTTTACCAAGAATTTCTCTTCCCTCTTTCTGAAAGGTAAACTCATTTTACCCTTCTATTTTCCCCTCCCAGCACTGTTCAATTAAAGGATGCTCCATTTTCTACTCTTTGACAATTCCCAAGTTTTTCCAGTCTCAAATTCTGATCTATGTTCCTCGGTGTCAGCACTGTTCCCTCGCAGATGCGCATGTACGCAGCTGCGCCAGAACTGAAATGGGTCACTCTGTAAATATTTTGTTGAAATCATTGTTAATATAATTATGAAATACCTTGAAGTTAACTGTATTACTGAATATAATCTATAAATGTGTAAAATACTAAACGTACCACATTTACAATGAAACATTTTAGAGCTTCAACCTATTTGCGTTGTCATTATTTCAGGTTGCAACACTGTCAAAAATGGTCACAATAAAGACAGAAACCGCCAACGCCGTTCAGTCAGAACATTTCAGTTTGGCATACTCCCCGTCAGAGGTGACTGCCTGACAGCATTTATCTGTGTTGTGTTGTGTTTTATCATTGTTTGATATGGATATTACATATAAAACAAACATTACAAGTGCCGTGCACTTTTAAGACCGGGTAACAATGTTTTGTTCGGAGAAATGGTTTGTCCCTGAATCAGTAAAATAAAACAGAGGGAAGTTTGCTGGGGTGCGAGATCTTGGTTTCAGAATCTGACCTTGCAATCGAATAATAACTAAAGCCTCTAGAAAGAAGCGTAGATGCGCACTTCAATTACACTCCCTCTCTCCTTGGAGATACCGCGCTTGGAGTTCTGTGAACAGTTTTAGTCGCCCTGTTATAGGAAAGGCAGATGTACGCTGAACGGAATGTAAAGAATATTTACAAAGATGCTGCCGGAACTCCAGGGCTTGAATTACAGGGAGAGGTTCGGCAGAAGGCATTTTATTCTTTGAGGCAGGCATTTCGCGGATGGCTTAATAAAGATGCATAAAGCTATGATAATGTATAGATACTGTCATTCATCTCCGTGTGGTTGGGTGATCGCGAACAAAAGGGGGTATATTTAAGATCAGAGGGCAGAAATGTAGTTGGATTCCGAGCGACGTTTTCTCACATAGAAGTTGCTCTGTGTATTGAACAGCCTGACAAAGGAAATGGGCGATAGAGTGTCATTAACAGTATTTAAAATACACCTGGACAGTTTGAGAAATGCGAAATCCTTAGAGAGATATGATCCAAAAGCGAAAGAACGCGATCAGCTCAGATGGCCGTGCCGGTCGGCATGGAGATATGGGCCGAAGGGAGCGTTTCTGTGACCTATCATTCTTGGACTCTGCTCATCGCTGCTGCATCGGTGAACGTGAGGAGACAAAGCAGCAGGTGCTCCTGTAAAGCGTTTTGTGCTGCGGTCAGGCTTTCAAACAAACCGCAAAAACACAGGTATTCTTTACTTCCACTGATAATGTCCAGCAGAGATGAACAACGGATTTTACTTCAAGCGAACAGATCATGGCTGTATCTCCACGCAAAATGTATTTGGTTTTGTTAAATTCTTAATTTTGGTCTTTTTTGTCTCACTGCAGTTAACCTTGTGGCGATCATCATTCTCTGCCGAGGAAACTGCGGTCTCTCCAAATGCGTCACGCGGTACCTGGTGGCGATGGCTGCGGCGGATCTAATGGTGGTGATTATCGAAGTCCTGTTCTACCAGATGGGTCGAGCATACGGATTTCATTACGGAATCCTGGACACCGCTCCGTTCTGCCTTGTCCACTACGTCCTGTGTCACGTGGCTGTTGACTGTTCCGTGTGGTTTACTGTCGCTTTCACTTTCGATCGCTTTGTGGTCATTTGCTCGCCTACTTTTAAAGCAAAATACTGCACCCCCAGAATTGCGGGTATGGTGATGGGCGCACTATCGCTCCGTTTCTTTTTTTAAAAAACATACCATTTTATTTCATGTATATGGAAAGAATAGCGTTGTTGGTGAGGGGTAATTGGATTTGTTTCAGTAGACCCGTAGTGCCTTTCTCGCCATCGTTTGAGGGGTTTTATTGGGTGTACCGTCTGTTGAATCCGCTACTTCCTTTCTTCCTCATTTTGACCCTCAATGCTCTGACCGTCAGACAGATACTGGCGGCGAGCAGAGTCCGCAGGGGGCTGAAGGGACGGGGAAATTTCGGGAAACAGCGAGATCCGGAGATGGAGAGTCGGAGACAATCCATCATTCTGCTCTTCAGCCTGTCGGCGAGTTTCCTTCTCTGTTGGGCGACAACCACTCTGGTCTTCATTCTCATGCGATGCCTCTACACAGACCTGGAAATGTCCATTCGGCTTTTTCAGGCACAGTTCTGGGGTTCTGTGATTCAGAATTTCAGCAGCTGCACGAATACATTTATCTACGGAGTGACCCAGACCCGATTCAGAGAGCAGTTGGAAGTTATTTTGATCTCCCCCGCTACTTTTGTTTTGAAACATTTTAGAAGTCTCTACCGCTCGGTCGAAAGGGTCAAGTAATTTTGACATTCCGAAAATAAATCCACACCTGCTCTACAAGCGCATGAATAAATTGAACTTTCTGAAAACGTTGTTGTTCCCAGCAGTTCAGCCTTTCCATTAATTCAGTAAATGAAGTATTGTTATTTATATATAAGTTGTGGAGATAATCAAGTAAGGAGTTGTGAAAGGGAGACATGATGACCCCAACAGACTCGCAGGTGAAGTGTCGCCACACCTGGAAGGACTGTTTGGGGCCTGAGGGAGGGGGTTGTAAGGGCAGATGTTGCGCTTGTTCCAGTTGTAATGATAAGTGCCAGGAGGAAGATCAGTGGGGAGGGACAAGGGAGTCACATAGGGAGTCATCCCTGCAGAAAGCAGAAATGTTCGGGAGTTGTATGTGGATGGGAAAATCTGCTCGGTGGTGGGATCCCGTTGGAGGTGGTGGAAGTTATGTGTAATTATGTGCAGAATGTGCATTGTGATGCGGTAAGTGAGGACAAGAGGAACACTGTCCATGATGGGGCGGCGGGAGGACGGTGTAAGGGCAGATGTGTGTGAAATGGAAGCGATGCGGGTGAGGCAGCGTTCATGTTGGGGGAGAGGAAGCCCCTTTCTTTGAAGAAGGAGGACATCTCAGTTGCTCTGGAATGAAAAGCTTCAGCCTGAGAGCAGATACAGAGGGGACGGAGGAGCTGAAAGAAGGGGTGGCTTTGTTTACAAATGACAGGGTGGAAAGAGGGACCGTCTGGACGGCTGTGAGTCTGTAGGTTTATTAAATATACCAGTGGATAGACTGTCTCCGGAGATGGAGGCAGAGATGGAGAAAGGGAAGAGAGCAGTCGGGAATGGACCGGGTAAATTTGAGGGCAGGTTGGAAGTCGGAGGCAAAGTTGAATAAATGGACGAGCTCAGCACGAGTGCGGGAAGCAGCAACTATGCAATCGTAGATGTAGCGTTGGATGATTTGGGGAACGTTTCTGCTGTAGGCCTTGAACAGTCCGGGTGACTTATCCAACTTCATACTTTCCAAAAGCTCCATCACATCCTCTTCCTTAATATCTACATGTTCAAGCTTTTCATTTCGCTGTAGGTCATTCCTACAAACGCCAAGATCCTTTTTCCGCGGTGAATACTGAAGCAAAGTACTCATTAAGTACCTCCGTTATCTCCCCTGGTTCTATACACTCTTTTCCACGGTCACACTTGATTGGTTCTATTCTCCCATTTCTTATCCTCTTACTCTTCACATATTTGTAGAATGCCTTGGGGTTTTCCTTAATCCTGTCCATCAAGGCCTTCTCATGGCCCCTTCCGGCTCTGCTAATTTCTTTCTTGAGCTCCTTCCTGCTAACGTTATAATCTCCCAGCTCTCTATCATTACCTAGCTTTTTGAACCTTTCGTAAGCTCTTCCTTTCTTCTTGACTAGATTTACCACAGCCTTTGTACATTTCTTCGGCTTCTCTGCTCCAGGACGAGTAATAACAGCTTTTCCTGTTTAACCTGCGTCTGAGGTTCCTTACCGGTGGAAATATTCCTAGGAATATTTTCGGCTGCATGACGGAGACGTCCACTTCCATCCTAAATTGACGGGACCAGAATTGGGAGCCACAGTCCAGCTGTGCCCAGCCCTGCTCCGACATCTTCCTGCTTCTGCCTCTGGGCTTCGTAGTGTCCAGATGCGCGGGACAAGTTTGTCTTTTTTCCACAGATAATGGTGGGTGCCTGGAAAATCGGCAGTCGCTAATGCATTGTTGTTTACGACGCTGTTGGCTCAGCACATGACATGCAGTGAATGAATGGAGATGGGTACCGGACAGTGAACAGAGTTTAGTCTCATTCGGTATCGTGTTCAGCGCAGGAGCGGTGAGTCACAGGGCCTCTTCCTGTTCTCTGCTGTTCCATGATCCCAACATGTCCAGGTGATGTGTTCCCATTGTAATATCAGTCTGTTCATCATCTTCTGTCCATTCACCCCCATTCATCTCGTTCTTCTGCACTGATGGGTGTAATGTGGGACACTGTATCCTGCAACACAGGAACAACTCTTCCGCCCACCATGTCCCTGACGGGGGGAACATTCCCGGCTGTGCAGTGACGTAATCAGTGACGCCAATTTCTCAGGATTCTTCCATCAACCGCGTGCTGCAGTGAGCAGCTTTGGATGATTCCAAATGTGAAACTGAGCTCCCCTCGCATCCCATTCACAAACTCTCTCAGTGCTGCACGGAACAAGGCTGTCACAATTTTATCAATGAAAAATGCATGGCATATTGCAGAGCAGTCGGAGGCAATCATATGAAAATCGAAATTAATATTATATTATTTGTGAGTGGGAAATAACTCTAATTAATTCATGGTCTGGTGCACATTGAGGAATAAGTGACCGAATGGGCAAACATAAGAGTGCGGAATACATGGCGAAGGCAGCAATTTAGAACTGTGAGAGAAATGCATGTAAATGCTGCTTGAAAATTAAACTCGCTACCTCTGTGGGTTTTATTTCAATCAACTTATGAATTTAGGTATGTACTTACTTAATTAAATTAATGAAATATTTATTTTTCTCATTTTTATTCGACATTTTACAGATTATTTTACCAAACCATAGAAATATTCGGATCAGGTGCTGTTCGTTTGGCTCTATGTGGTTTAGCAACGAATCACGAATCGCATATAGACTGATGCTGGGCCGAACGGTCTGTTTGCCATGTGACCCTATTACACAGGATGTACTGCTCCATAAAACTGTCATCATTCATCAGTGCGCTGCCTCTCTCACAATTTTAACATAAACCAACTGCAGGAGACTGATGTTCTAAAAATAACTCAGGGAATACTGAATCTATTTTAAGTGTATTTGCTGAATTTGAGGAACAGCGGGAAAGAAGGAGGAAAATAGACCCGCTCACACTGAATCAGAAGCTCACAGGTACAGGACTGATATGGATCACGAAATGCTCGAGAAGAGCCTGACAGATAAAGACTGACCGCCAACATCTCACACTGTAGCTGAGACTGACAGATAAGAAAATCGAAATGAATATTATATTATTTGTGAGTGGGAAATAACTCTAGTTAATTCATGGACAGGTACACATTGAGGAATATGTGACAGAATCGACAAACATAAGAGTGCGGAATACACGGTGAAGGGCGCAATTTAGAACTGTTCAAGTCAAGTCAAGTCAAGTCACTTTTTATTGTCAGTTCGACCAGAACTGCTGGCATAGTACACAGTAAAAACGAGACAAGGTTTTTCAGGACCATGGTGTTACATGAAACAGTACAAAAACTACACTGAACTACGTAAGAAAAAAAATCACAGACTAAAACTACACCAGACTACAGACCTACCCAGGACAGCATAAAGTGAACAAAACAGTGCAGGCATTACAATACATAATAAACAAGACAATAGGCACTGTAGAGAGCAGTAAGTTGGTGTCAATCCATGCTCTGGGTATTGAGGATTCTGATAGCTTGGGGGAAGAAACTGTTACATATTCTGGTCGTGAGAGCCGGAAAGCTTCAGTGCCTTTTCTCAGATGGCAGGAGGGAGAGGAGTTTGTATGAGGGGTGTGGGTTCCTTCATAATGCTGTTTCCTTTGCGGAAGCAGCGTGTAGTGCAAATATCCGAAATGGCGGGAAGAGAGATACCGATGATCTTCTCAGCTGACCTCACTATCCGCTGCAAGGTCTTGCGATCTGAGATGGTGAAATTTCCGAACCAGGCAGTGATGCAGATGCTCAGGATGCTCTCAATACAACCCCTGTAGAATGTGATGAGAGAAATGCATATAAATGCTGCTCCAACAGGAAACTCGCAGCGTCTGTCGGCTTTATTTCAATCAATTCATTAATATAGTTCTGCACTTATTTAATTAACATATTTAAAAATATTTATTTTCCTTATTTTATTTCAGCATTTAGAGATTGTTTTAACAAACCATAGAAAGATACGGATCAGGTGCTGTTCGTTTGGCTCCATGTAGTTTAAGAACGAATCGCATGCAGAATGATGCCGGGCCGAACGGTCTGCTTGCCATAAGACTCCATTACACAGAATGTACTGCTCCATACAACCATCATCATCATCAGTGCACTATCTCTCTCACAATTTTAACATAAACCAACTGCAGGAGGCTCTTGTTCTAAAAATAGCTCAGGGAATACTGAATATATTTTCAGAGTACTTACTGAATTTGAGGAACAGCGGGAAAGACGGAGGTAAAATAGACCCACTCACACTGAATCAGAGTCTCACAGGTACAGGACTGAGACGACACACGTAATACTCGAGCAGAGACAGGCAGATACAGACAGGACCCTACACTCTCACACTGTAACAGAGACTGAGAGATACAGAATGAAACCCACACTCTCACACTGTAGCAGAGACTGGCAGATACAGAATGAAACCCACACTCTCACACTGTAACAGAGACTGGCAGATACAGAATGAAACCCATACTCTCACACTGTAGCAGAGAATGACAGATACAGAATGAAACCCACACTCTCACACTGTCGCAGAGACTGATAGATACAGAGTAAAATGCATTTTCGCATACTGAACCAGAGAGTTGCACATGCAGAAGGCCATGCTCTCAATCTGTACCAGGGTTCTGATATCTACAAAATGAACCCCGCACTCTCACATTGCCCCGGAGACAGGTGGGTATAAAATGAACCACACTTGAACATTATACCGGTGACAATCAAGTCGAGATTTAAACCAACACTCTCTTATTATCCGACTGAAAGTCTCCCGTTAGTTGCTTATCTCTGCATTGTTGCCGTTCTCTCTCACAGTTCTTTATTTCATGTGAAATGCATATGAACTCTCTCTTCATTTTCAGCTTGCAGCCTCCTGCATAATAAATACTTTGCTCTCCGGCAGACTGAGAAATTACGCTATATTCTCCCAACTCACTATTCATTTTCTTTCTCTAGGTTTTGCAATATGGTACTGCGGCTGTTTAAATATCTTTTCTGTTTCCTCTATCCTTTTATAAATGATACGATTGGTCGTAAAATACCCTGGTTAACGGGTTCAGTGGGAGAAGAGAAGGGAATGGACAGGGAAATAGGCAAATAATTTAACAGAGGACCTACCGTTTATTTGTGTGTGAGTGTGTGTGTGTGTGTGTGTGTGTGTGTGTGTGTGTGTGTGTGTGTGTGTGTGTGTGTGTGTGTGTGTGTGTGTGTGTGTGTGTGTGTGTGTGTGCGCGCGTGAACGTGATTACAACGGTTTCTAATATGACCTTATCTGATGATGTGACCTTACCTGGCGATCCTGCATTTATTTCTACAAGGGCACCTCGGAGGGAATGACAAGGACACGTGTATTTCTATGTTAAAGCAGCAGATGAAGACCTCTGTTTACCGAGTGGAATCTATACATGACAGAGAATATTCTGTTCAATGATGCCTGTATTTTCACCAGAGACAAACCCGTTGCTGGTTTCGTTCTTAACCCACAGTCAATGGACATATCAGCCCATTATATTCCTACAGCTAATAGAACGCCACAGTATTTGAGCATCTAACTGTTCCTCAGTCAGATTCAACAGAGAAGAGAGTTTAAGGGGGGGGGGGGCAGATCTGGACTTCAAGATAACGGAAGTAATCATAATCATGGAGAAACTCATCACACTGAGGAGAACATCGATGTCCCTGAAGTCTGATGGGGACCTGGACAGGGTGTCTCTGTACACAGCAGGTATGTTTTATATCTAATGGCACATAGTGGGACGGGGTCTGTTGGGTTTGGTGTCTGATGGGGAACAGGACAGGGTGTCTCTGTACACAGCGGGTATGTTTTATATCTGATGGCACATAGTGGGACGGGGTGGGGTGGGTTTGGTGACTGATGGGGAACTGGACAGGGTGTCTCTGTACACAGCGGGTATGTTTTATATCTGATGGCACATAGTGGGACGAGGTGTGGTGTGTTTGGTGTCTGATGGGGAACTGGACAGGGTGTCTCTGTACACAGCGGGTATGTTTTATATCTGATGGCACATAGTGGGATGGGGTGGGGTGGGTTTGGTGTCTGATGGGGAACTGGACAGGGTGTCTCTGTACACAGCGTGTATGTTTTATATCTGGTGGCACATAGTGGGACGGGGTGGGGAGGCTTTGGTGTCTGATGGAGAACTGGACAGGGTATCTCTGTACACAGCGGTTATATTTTATATCTGATGGCATATACTGGGACGGGGTGGGGGGTGGTTGGTGTCTGATGGGGAACTGGACAGGGAGTCTCTGTACACAGCGGGTATGTTTTATATCTGATGGCACATAGTGAGACGGGGTGCGGTGGGTTTGATGTCTGATGGGGAACTGGACAGGGTGTCTCTGTACACTGAGGGTATGTTTTATATCTGATCGCACATCGTGGGGCGGGGTGGGGTGGGTTTGGTGTCTGATGGGGAACTGGACAGGGTGTCTCTGTACACAGCGGGTATGTTTTATATCTGATGGCACATGGTGGGACGGGGTGGGCTGGGTTTGGTGTCTGATGGGGAACAGGACAGGGTGTCTCTGTACACAGCGGGTATGTGTTTTATATCTGATGGCACATAGTGGGACGGGGTGGGGTGGGTTTGGTGACTGATGGGGAACTGGACAGGGTGTCTCTGTACACAGCCGGTATGTTTTATATCTGGAAACATCGATTCCGGGATGCTTGTGGAAAGAGAATCATAATTAAAGTTTTAGGTTGGAAAATGTGAGCCAGCGTGACCGCTGTTATTTCAACTGTGGAATGTTGCAAATGAAGCCGCTCATTGCTCATTTACTGGTCTCATTGCACATTTTGGTCGAATTACAGAGGGATCTGACTGAGGTAATGCCAGTGATACTGACGTGCTCCTGCTCCATGCCAACAGTATTTGCACCTGAGACACCGCCGGTGATGTAATTTGTTTGTTCAATAACAACCCTCAAATGTGGAACCTTGTCACTGGAGATCGATCCCCTGAATAAATCAGAGCCTGTTGCAGTACGTCAGCCCAGAGTGTCTTGCCGAGCTGTGGAATTCGGAGCAATCGCGTTCACTGCGTCACTCAAATGGGATATCCAGTAATCTGGCGGATTGAAGACATTTATTACCCTGTTATTTCAGCCGTTGGGATTCCCGGTAAGCCGCTGTCAAACCTGCAACCGGCGGAAACTGAGAGTTAATTCCGATGTTCTGAAGTGTTTCTCTCGCTACTTGTTTCCACAGCCACCTGCCCAGTCCCCGCATTTCAGTCATGGGCGGAAGGCGCTGACAATATTAATCCCATTGCTTTCGTAGCAGGCAGCGCTCCATATTGGAGCCGAGATGCTGCCTTTGACTGAAATCCTCTCTGCTGGCTCGATATCATGTAATAATTGTGAATGGAAATGTCTGCACAGGAGGACACCGGGCTATACTGTATCCGTGGGAGCCAGCCGACCTTCTGTTCTGTCCGTATAAATCGACTGTGAATTGCGTGACTGAGTGACGGAACGACGCGAATGGGACTCTGCAGATGTGGATTTCATTTCATTCCTCTGCCGGTCAGAGCCAGTGATATTTACTGCGGACAAGGGGGCATTAAGACCGCTGTCAATTTAACCCATTTACAGAACTGGCGGAAAGTTCTCCGTCATGCCGATATTTCACACTCTCAGTGGCTTCATATGTCCGGATTCCACCATTTGTAGCAGGGGGAAAAAGTACAAGATCAAGTCTAAGACTATTATAATTTTTCCTGTATTACCTGACAAGTCAGTAATTTCTCTGCTTCTTTCTCGCCCTCTTGCAGTTAACCTGGTGGCGATTGTTATCCTGTCCCGAGGAAAGTGCGGTCTCTCCAAATGCATCACTCACTACCTGCTGGGAATGGCAGCGGCCGATCTCCTGGTCGTTATCTCTGACCCTCTGCTGAAGTGGACTGTTTTCATATACTTTAGGTCTTCCTTCCTCTATAGAACTCCCGTTTGCAGGGTTGTTCGTTGCCTGCTTTTAGCAAGCACCGGGGTCTCTGTCTGGCTGACAGTCGCGTTCACCTGTGACAGATTTGTGGCCATTTGTTGTGAAAAGCTGAAAACAAAATATTGCACCGAAAGAACGGCGTCTGTGGTTATCGGGACAGTGAGTGTTCTGGGCTGTTTAGAAAGTATCCCTTTCTACTTTACATTGGATCCTTGGTTAATAAGTAATGGCGTTTTCTATGGTTGTGTGACCAAAGAGAGTTTCTATACGTCTCCCTCGTGGGCCGCACTTGAGATGATTCATCGTATTTTCCTGCCTTGTCTCCCGTTTGTTCTGATTTTATTGTTCAATGCTCTGACAGTTAGACGGATTTTTTCCGCCAATAAAGTCCGGATGGGTTTCCGGGGCCGCAGTATCGGAAAGAATGACAAGGACCCGGAGATGGAGAACCGAAGGAAATCGGTGGTTTTACTATTCAGTATAACCGGTAGTTTTATATTTCTGTGGTTAACACGGGTAGTATTTGATATTTACATACGGATTGCAAACAGCCCTCGTTACTCGGCCACGGATCCGATTTATATCGCAGAATCCACGGCGATGATGCTGCAGATCCTCAGCTCCTGCACCAACACATGTATTTACGCCGTGACTCAGAGCAAGTTCAGAGAGGAGCTGATGAACGCGGTGAAATACCCGCTGAAACTCTTAACCAAATTCCTTAAATCATAGAGCGATTTGTTTCTTTCTGAGGGAGATTTCAGTCAAACACCATGTTTCCTCCATAATCTATCCACTTGCCGATATGTAGAACCACGGGTAACAACTGAGCGCTGTGAAATACGCATGCGTTTTGTGATGATATATTTCACTCGCTGTTTACCCCGTACAGGTGAAATGTGTCCTTCATCGAATATGGAATATGTAGCGGTCACCTCAGCTGTAATTCACCCCGATGGAGGGTCTATATAGTCAGGTCCCTCTTCTTTTATTGTAATAAACTCCATAACATCTGACAGCGTTTTACTCTGTGTTGGTCCAGTTAGGAGGAATCCTCTCCCTTTTCTCTATTCTCTCCGTTGTTTCTGATTCGTCCTTTTCAGTGACGCTCACGGTGTTTTACTCCCAATATCCCTCACGTTGTCCTCCCTCACTCCTTCCCCCACCCCGGCAAGGGGAACGTGATCAGACTGAAACATAGCGGAGGTGTGTGTGTGTGTGTGTGTGTGTGTGTGTGTGTGTGTGTGTGTGTGTGTGTGTGTGTGTGTGTGTGTGTGTGTGTGTGTGTGTGTGTGTGTGTGTGTGTGTGTGTGTTTCTTTTCTTATCCAACTGCTTTTCCATCTCCGGACTGTTCCGCTTTGTCCTTTCATATCTGCCAATTTATCTCCGTTCACATCCTGAGGTCCCGTGAAAATCTGTTTCCTCTGTTCGCTGTTTCTCTCCGTCCACACGTCCGGTCCCGATCTGAACAAAATCTAATATCATCGTGGACTAGTGAGTTTCACCGTGAGGGAAACATGATCGGACTGGAACAGAGTGTGTGTGCGTTATTTTCCTTCTTTGTCAACCCCATCTCCATCTCCGACCTGCTCCCTCGTTGTTCCCGCATCTCTCCGGCTTTATCTCTGTTCACATCCCGAGGCCCCGTCACAGTCTCTTTCTTTCCCTCTGTTCTCTGTTTCTGTCTGACCACACCTTCCGTCCGGTCGCGTACTGAGCAAAGGAAATCTCATTGCAGGAACATATATTTATATCGATCATCAATGTACACTGAAATTTAATCAACTTCCAGAGCTACGATAAAAAGTTATTTGTTTATTTTTTTTCTCTCTCCAATTAACTAAGCTCTATCTGGAAGTTGTATCGATGTATGAAAAATAAATGAATGATACTGGAAATATGAATTAAAATTACTTTGAAAGATGTTGTACCGCTTTCTTTGGAACGATACTGACTCTTTCGCATTTCCACTTCCGTCGCACTGATGTCTGTCCTGCCACCGATCAGTGTTATACAACACCGGTGATTCTCCTCGCTCGGTGCTGACGGAAGTAACAGTCGACACGACAGATATATTTTTGAGCGCTGAATAGATTTATGCACCTCGCGCCAGTTAATACTAACTCAATGTTTTATCATAAATAATGTTTCCAGTGATACGTAAGGATTGTGTCCCATCTCCGGCCACCGTGAACACCAAAGCAGCATGAATCCCAAGCGACGTCATTCTAGCCTTGTCCAATTTAACTCCCAATCAGATTGAGTAGCTTAAAGACTACAACATAATTGCCTGGCAAGATTAAATGACAAGACCATCGCATTCCGGAGTTGGTAATGACCTGTGGTTAATTTTGCCTCGTGAAGGCAGCGCAGTTTCCAATGTTGTTGACTGTTGTCCAAGTCTAATCGCAAACTGGAGAACATCTGCAGACGCTGGAAATCAAAGTAATACCCACACAATCCTAAGGAGCTCCGCAAGCCGGGCAGAATCTATGCAAATGAGTAAACAGTCAATGTTCCGGGCCGACACACTTCATCAGGGAGATCCCATTTAATAGGATCGGACGTTTCTACCATAATTATATGTATAAGATGATGAGCGGTATTGATTGTGTGGATAACCCGTGCCTTTTTTCCCAGGGTCAAAATGGCTAATACGCGGGGTATACTTTTAATGTGCTTGGAAATAGGTACCGAGGGAATGTCACTGTTCAGTTTTCACACAGAGAGTGTTGGGTGCGTGGAATACACTGCCGGCGGCGGTGATGGAAGCGAATACAATAGGGCCTTTAAAAGCCTCTTAGATAGGTACATGGAACTTTGAAAAGTAGAGGTTTATGCCCTAGGGAAATACAAGCAGTTACTAGATCAGGTCACATGGTGGGCACAACATTGTGGGCCGAAGGGCCTGTAATGGGCTGTAGGTTTCTGTGTTCTATGTTTTTTAATTGTAGTGTCGGCGACAGATGTTAGACACCCAGACATGCCTCTTACAACTGCTGGTAATTGTGCAGAGCACTATGCACTGAGTTGTCAGCGGCGCCTTGTCCTTCGGTTAAATTGCCATTAGTAAATCCCTGACATGCTGACTTGCTAATCGCCCTTCAGTATTGCAAAAAAAAAGTCACTCATTATAACGACCTGGTTTCGGAACTGGTAACATAAGGGATTTACAAGGACTGCAGGCTGGTACAAGCCCTTCCTGATCGAAAAGTGCTTTATTTCAGGATTCATGCCTTCCATTGCCTCCAGCGACAAATCATGTAGCCGTATAGAGGGTAGAATTGCATAGGTCTTGTGGTGGGACGGAATGTACAAGTCCCTCGTGATGTTTGTTTATCGCCCACCGAGAGGGAGGTGCCTGCGAAAGCAACACGTGTACGACATACTCAGGCAAAGCGGGCGGAGCAAACAGGTCAAACTGTGTTTTAACGATGAAGAAGGAAATATTATACACCCAGCCTGAGCGGAATGAAGTTGTCGAGTAGCGTTAGTATTAGGCAGAGTTATACACTGCGTGCTGTTTAACTCCTGTAAAGTCTGAAGCGCGGGTCCGAGTAGTTCAGGAGTTGCAGGGGGTTTGATGGCTGTGGTGACATGAGGGGTTACGTTTGGCAGTTTAAATCGCTCGTTCTGATATTCACTCAAAAACCCTTCTGTCGCTTTGTCCTTTGGACCATAATAGATGTGTTCAGTTACAGAAAGAGTTTCTGCTCTGTTAGTCACGGAAAGGAGCTTCTGGTGATCGCTCGGCTGAGATGTGTCAGTGTATCGGACGGTGCGATGGAAATGTATCAGAGGTCGGCCTGTCAGGATAAACTGTCGTTGGTTAACATCTTAGTCCAGGTGTATTTCCAATTCTGTGTACGGCAGCGCAGAGTTGCTCTGCAAGTCTATCAAGTGTCAGGGAAACGGGAAATGAAGTCAGTTATATTGTCTCCTGATATTTGCCTGCACCTGGTTCCCTCTCCATAATCACTATGCTGACGGACTGCCCCACTCGGGCAGACGAACACGGTCCCCTTTAACCGCATCCCCATGGTAACGGAATATCCATCATTATCGTTTCTCCCTCCATTCCTCTGGGGAATTCAAACGCGCTTTGTACTTCAGGCCAAGTGGGTTCCGCACACCACTTTTCAGAACATCTCAACATTTCCAGGCAAGGAGTTATAAATTTCGCAAATTTGTCCCATAGCCCGAAGTTCAGACGGGGTCTATAGCCCAATTACCGAGGTGGTGCCAATCATAAATTTCTTTTTTGGATATTATGCAACAGGATCGAGTTCTGAATTCGCTTCTTTTTATTTCTCCCCGTTTCCTGTTCCAATACGCAAATTATAGTCGTATCCTCTTTTTTAAGACCCCTCAACGGTTCAGAAGCGGCGCTAAAAATGGGCTCATCTTGCCTTGCACAGTTCTTTGTCTTGTCGTTTGTCCCCCTCTTGCCCCTCTGCTTCAGTTGCCTGAGCGTTATCAGGCGGGTTCGGGGTGTTTGATTCTGTCGTGTAGCATCTGCTGACATGAAAACTTTGTCCAGACCTGATTCCGGCCTGGTCACAGGCTGTCTAGGTGAGGATAGAGACGCCTCCCCTTTCTTTTGTTTGGACATGGTTTGGTCAGTCAGTCTTTTTTTATCTTTTGTTGTTTCGTAGGATGGTGTCGTTTAGCTACCTCCAGCACTTATTCAACTCAAGTCAAGTTTACTGTCATTTAACTACGCACAAGCACAGCAGCGCACACTACACACACAACGCACAACCACTTATCAAAGCAAGGACAACACCCTCCGATGAGCCAGGCACAAATAAACAAATTAAAATGCATAAATAATAACACCATATTATATAATCATAATCCCACGTAGGATCTCCGTCACCAGTTTCTTGTTTAAAACATTTGATTTTCTTTAACTAAAAAGAACCCCAGAGGGTCACCGTCCTTTTTTCCAACCACACAAGCCAGACCTCATCAGCAGGGAGACACCAGCGGATCTCCCAGGGATTCCTTTACTCGTTCAACCTTCGGGTGCTTCGTTCTCGTTTTCTTCTTTACCTTTACAGAGAAAACACCCCGCATTTCACTCATCAACTTTACAATCATTACTTACCATCTTCCTTCGATCTACATACCTGGTTTTGATCCTTATCCTTACAGGGAACTCTCTCCCCCCGCATTTCTGATCAGCTTTACTGTCACTACTTCCCATCCGCCTTCAATCTACGTACCTGGTCCTGCAAAGGAAAATCTGTCACTCGCAGGCAGAAGCGCGATCAAAGGTCCGTTACATTCGTCTCTTCAAGTCATATTTATATCCATTGGATTTATTTACTAATCGGAGAACATCTTGGGTGGAACTAGGATCCGGATCCGGGTGGTTAACTCGAAATTGCCTCTGCGACTCTCAGTTACTCCATCGTTCCACCCCATTTTGTCGGGATCCTGCTGGACTACAGCAATTTGTCAGAGATATTTCAAAATGAAGTTCGGCACCAGATTTCAATTGGAGAATATTTTATTTTAGCAAGATATCACGGAGAGTCCATATGTGTGGAACTCTGAGGTACAAGTAAAAGGCTTGCCTTTAGATCTCGTAGCAGGGAAGTGTGCGAAACCGTAGAACAATAGAATTTGGTCATAGCGTTATTTTCTTGATTTGTGGTTCATCATTTTCCACCCATTTGACTTGTGCAGCCGCGCTATCGTTCCAAGAGGTATTGGTGAGAAGTGGATATTCCTCAGTGGAAAAAGCAGAAGTCTGCAATTTCACAAACTAAAACAACATAACGTAAAACATCAGGATAATGAACGATACAAAGCCCTGCACCGCTTGATTTAAAGAAAATGTAAGGAAGCGAAAGAGAATTGGATGAATGAACAGTGCGGTGAAATGGAGCAGTTTGAACGAAGTCATGGTTATAGAGGCCATCACCAACAGGTAAAGGATATGAGGAAATGAAGGAGGATTGTGCCATCAGCTGGGTGTATGGAAGACGGTAGTGGTAATCCATGCCATGATAAAGAAGAGATCATGGACAGATGAGTTAAGTACATCTCGGAATTATTTGAAGATAGCAGGATTGAGGATTTACCATAATTAAATCAAATGACTAATCAGCAGAAAAACTATTGATGTCAGAGATGGAGAGTGCGATTTGGAATCTGAAAGTCAGAAAGGCGGTCGGTGAAGATAAGATTTCCACTCAAATTCTGAAATCACTTGGCCCGAAGGGAAAATCGAACCTTTCAGCGACACTAAACAACAGTTATATGACAGGAAATCTTCCGGAGGACTTTCTCAAATCGGTATTTAACGCCTTACCAAAAAAGCGAAGGACGATAAAATGTAACGAACACCGGACGATAAGCAGAATGTCTCATTGCGTCAAGTTACTGTTGAAAATTGTGTACGGCAGAATGAAAGGTACAATCAGCGGTGAAACTGAGGAAACACAGTTTGGTTTTCGTAAAGGCTCAGGAACAAGGGAAGGAACATTTGCGATGAGAAACTTCATGGACAGATGCACTGAGGCACAAAAGACCATCTACTTATGCTTTATTGACTATGGAAATGCTTTTGATAAAGAAAAACTTGGGAAAGTAACAGAGACGCTGAACAAGTACGATCTGGGATGGGGGAATAAGGAAATTGTATCGGAAACAGAAAGCGGCGGTCAGAGGAGAAAATGGGCTATCACCATGGGCATGTATTAAACCAGGCGGAAGGCTCTCCGGATTTGTTCAACCTCTATGGAGAATAGATACTTCGGGAATGAGACCATCAGGAGACAGATATTCCAATCGGAGGCCGGAAGGTGGAAAACATCAGGTGTGCAGATATTGCTGGAGATTGCGTTGGCTCGCCTGGTTTGATCACCCTCGATAGAGAATGGATACTTCGGGAATGAGACCATCAGGAGACAGGTATTCCAAACGGAGGCCGGAAGGTGGGAAACATCAGGTATGCGGACGACACCGCGTTGTTAGCTGACAGAACTGCAAATTATGCTAAATAATGTGAATGAGAAAGGCCTTGAATACGGACTAAAAATCAACCGTAAGAAAACAAAATCGATGGTGGTAAGCAAAACAAACACTAAAGACTCATTCATGATGGTATCATTGCAAGTCAATGGACAAGACATGAACAGGTGCGAAAGTTTGATTATCTTGGCAGTTTTCTGACAGATGACGGGAGATGTGAAGTTGAGATCAGAAGGGGAATAGGTATTGGCTAAGACCCAGTTCATGAAGCTAAATGATCTACTATGCAATCGGAAGGTAGACAACCGAAAGTAGAATCCGCTTCCTCGAGTGTTACGTGTGGTTAGTGCTGAGGTGAGGATCAGAAACATGGAGCCTGAGGAATGATGACATGAAACGAATTGATGCTTTTGAAATGTGCTGCTATCGACGAATGTTGAAGATCAGCTGGTAGAAAAAGTTTCAAATGAGAGGGTTTTGTCCGAAGTTGATGGACCACGGATATTGCTGGAGAAGATCATGAAGTTAAACGTTGCTTATTGTGGACATATCGTGGAGAGATAACATCTTGTCGGACTTGCTATAAGGAACGGTGGGGGGAAAGAAAGGAAGAGGAATGCAAAGAATAACGTGGCTGGATAACATCAAGGATTGGACCAAAGGAGATAAGTCTAGGGATGTTGTGGACATGTGTCGGGACAGAACGACATGCCAGAAATCGTCCACCAACTGCAAATTACTGATGCAACCTAACGACGAAGACGAAACAACATACAGTACTGTAAATGGTATATTCTGAAATGTTGTCCACAAGGAGAGAGGTTGGAGATCAGAGAGAAAGGGAGGGAGGCGGCGAAGAAGCTTACAAGGGAGGGAGAACGCCGATGCGAATTGGAAGGAGTCGGGTCGAAGAAACGAGTCACCGAGACGGGTTGGATGATTCGGCAGCAATTTATAATGGTAGTGCTGCAGTCTCAGAATGGCATGCGTGATGGAAAGCCCTCTACATCCTCACGGTGCATTTTTTTCTCGGTTTTGACTCACTCTTCCCCACACACTCTCATCCAAGACATACCACGTCCGCACAAACTCTCACGTCTCTCTGCCCAGGTCCGGTCTCTTTCTCGCCCCAGTGTCTCTCCGTATATCTCGGTCTACCTCGGGCTTCGATCTCTCCAGCCATTCGAAATCTCTCTTATCACCCTGCCTCTCTCTCCACACATAGTTCCCCTCTCCTGTCCTGTCCACTGTTCTCCAGTCCCCCCCCCCGCTCTCTCTCTCTCTCTCCACATTGCTCTCTCTTACCTCACTCCCAGATTCTTCCCATCTCCATTCTTTCTACCCCCAAATCTCCCTCTCTCCACACTCGCCTTCTACTTCACCTTCATTACTGAAATGCAGTGAGGCATCAATAGCTCAAAAACATTGAAATAAAACATTTGCCTCGCACCCTCCGTCACAATATCTCACAACATAAACACTAAAAGCGGCACAAACAAACTGCGAGGGGAACTCGGCAGTTCAGGCAGCGTCTACGGGAATGAATAAACAGCCGAAGTGTTCGGGCCGAGACCCTTCTCCAGGACTAGAAACGAAGAGATGAAACGCCAGAATAAAAAGGTAACGGAGGAGGAGAAGGATAGCTGGAAGGTGATAGGTCAAGTCTGCTGGACAGGAAAACTGAAGGGTTGGAGAGGAAGGAATTGAATTGGACTGGAGAGTGGCCAATAGGAGAAAGAGAAGCTGGAGTGGACGGACGAGGAGGTGATGGGCAGGTGAGGTAAAAGGCCAGACTAGGGAATAGAACAAAAGGGGAAGGGTGATCATTCCTTCTACCGGAAGGAGAATCGATATCCATACCATATGGATGGAGTCTATCCAAAACACATATACAGTGGCATGCAAAAGCTTGGGCAACCCTGGTCAAAATTTCTGTTACTGTGATTAATCAAGTGAGTAGAAGATGAACTGATCTCCAAAATTCATAAAGTTAAAGAAGAAACTTTTCAACAGTTTAAACAAGATTAGTATATATTTTTTTTGTTTTGTACAATTTTTGAGTGAAAAAAGGAAAGGAGCGCCATGCAAAAGTTTGGGCACCCAAAGAGATTTGAGCTGTCAGATAACGTTTAGCAAGGTCTCAGACCTTAATTTGCTTGTGAGGGCAATGGCTTGTCACAGTCATCGTTAGGAATGGCCAGGTGATGCAAATTTCAAAGCCTTGTAAATACCCTGATTCCTGAAACCTTGTCCCAACAATTAGCAGCCAGCGGCTCCTATAAGCAGCTGGCTAGCACTCTGAAAATTAAAATAAATGATGCCCACAAAGTAGGAGAAGGCTATAAGAAAATAGCAAAGCCTTTCCAGGTAGCCATGTCCTCGGTTAGTAATGTAATTAAGAAATGGCAGTTAGACGAACGGCAGAGGTCAAGTTGAGGTCTGGAAGACCAGAAAACTTTCCGAGAGAACTGCTTGTAGGATTGCTAGAAAGGCAAATCAAAACCTCCGTTTGACTGCAAAAGACCTTCAGGAAGATCTAGCAGACTCTGGCGTGGTGGTGCACTGTTCTACTGTGCAGCGACACCTGCACAAATATGACGTTCACGGAAGAGTCATCAGAGGAAAATCTTTCCTGCGTCCTCACCACAGAAGTCAGCGTCAGAAGTTTGCAAAGGAGCATCTAAACAAGCCCGATGCTTCCTGTGGACTAATGACGTTAAAATAGAACTTATTGGCCGCAATGAGCAAAGGTACCTATGGAGAAAAAAAAAAGTGCAGGCTTTCATGAAAATAACACCAGCAAATTATTGAGCCAAACATCACACCGTCTGCAAAATGTTGAAGATGAAAATAGGTTGGTTTCTAAAGCAGGATAATGATCCCAATCTCACTTCGAAATCCACAACGGACTAGGTCAAGAGGGGCAAACTGAAGGTTTTGCCATGGCCCTCACAGTCTCCAGACCTAAACGTCATCGAAAATTTGTTGATAGACCTCAAAAGAGCAATATATGCAAGACGGCCCAAGGACTTTACAGAACTTGGAGCCTTTTGCAAGGAAGAATGGGTGAAATCCCCCAAACAAGAATTGAAAGACTCTTAGGCAACACGAGTGAATCTGCAGATGCTGGGAATAAAGAAAGACTCTTAGCTGGCTACAGAGAGCGTTTACAAGCTGTGATACTTGCCAAAGGGGTATTACTAAGTAGTGACCATGCAGGGTGCCCAAATGTTTGCTTCGGGCCCTTTTCGTTGTTTTAAAAATTATTTTTAAACTCTAAGAATGGAAATAAAACAGCAATCCTGCTTAAAATATTAAAGAAATGTGTCATCTTTAACTTTATGTTTCTTTTTTTTTTGGAAATCAAGTCATCCTTTCCTCGCTTAGCTATTGACAGTAACAGAA
>NW_027331947.1:476217-491297 GCF_048418815.1 Hemitrygon akajei
ATGTTCCTCATTCATCCCCGTGCCGATGAGAACCTGGATCAGATTCCCACATGGCGGATGGTTCTCTCCCGGCCACTGGCGAGAGTAGAGCTGCGCTCAATTCGGATGGCCCATTTCGAAAATAAATCATTATCGAAAGTGATAACTGGAGTATGCGGAAGTGTTTTCCACAACTAGAAATTACAGCCAATTTTCCCAACAGAGTGCGGGAAACTATTT
Organism: Hemitrygon akajei; assembly: GCF_048418815.1. Taxonomy (NCBI): domain Eukaryota; kingdom Metazoa; phylum Chordata; class Chondrichthyes; order Myliobatiformes; family Dasyatidae; genus Hemitrygon; species Hemitrygon akajei. The sequence continues at coordinate 476,437 of NW_027331947.1, forward strand.
TGCAACAGTAAGTGTAAATCTCCCTGAGTTTCGCATGTACAAGTTAACATAATTTGCATTCAAGGTGAAAATTGCAAATCACTGGACGAGTAAATTGGGCAGACAACCAACTGGATTGTAAACGGCATAAACCGTGCCACGAGTACAGTTAATTTAACCACTTCCGCTGTAACGACGACAGATACATGAAACAAGGGGCAAATAGAGGGGTTGCATTGGAACCAGTTGGACACGAACATAATACCTCAATGTCCAGAACAAGGGGGCAGTGTTTTCATTATATTAAATAGTCAATCAGATATAGGTTTGAGAGGGAATCTCTTCACTGTGCCGCAGTAACGGGAGCACCATATTTCATACAGTATTCCTCACAAGGGGTCCAGAGATTTCTGTTTTACCCGATTAGTTGCGAGGGTGGAATTGTCCGCCCTCCAGACACCAATCACACTAGTTTCATCACGTGATGCCCGAACCCAGGCGCCCGATTCAATCACTGAGCCATTCTCCATGCGGAAAAGCACGGAGAGAGTTGGTCGAAAGGAAATTCGGTGCATCATTCCGACTTCCCCCCATGTCTACATTTCAGAAGGTCGGTTGTTCCTCTGTGGCTTTACTTTACTTTCACGTTCCGCAATCCCGTCTCCGAAAGTGACAGGATTTCCTGAACCACTGGATCTGCAGGTCGATTCCTTGTTTTCCTGGTCACAGCCTGTAATTCAGACAGTATCCTGGTAAAGCACTCTTTCAAAATCTGCCGCATACTCATTTCCCATAGGGGTAGAACCAGACGACTGCAGGCTGACAAATGTGATTCCTCTGCTCAGGAAATGGGGAGAAGATAGCACTGAGAATCACAGACCAGAGTCTTACTTCAGCGGTGGCTGAATTATTGGACGGACAGGATTTACTAGTATTTGGAGAAACATGGTCTGATTAAGGATTGTTAACATGGCTTTCTAAGGATCAAGTCAAGAAACACGAACCTGACGAATTCTGTGATGATGTGAAGAAGCACATTTTTTTTTTTTTTAGATTATGAGGACGCTCAGTCCTCGTTTATTGTCATTTAGAAATACATGCATGCATTAAGAAATGATACAATGTTCCTCCAGAGAGATATCACAAAATTAAAAAAAGGACAAACCAGGAATCACAGATTGATGAAGGTAGAACAGTGGATGTGTTTCAGATGGACGTTAGTAAGGCATTTGATAGGGTTCCTCATTGTAGGGTCATTCAAAACTTCTGGGGGCATACGAGCTGAAAATGTGTCTGAGTGAATACAAAATTAGCTTTCGCAGAGAAGACAGAGGATGGTAGTATTTGGCGAGTATTCCGCTTGGAGGTCTATGACCATTGGTGTCTCCAGGGGAATCTGTTCTGAAACCACTGTTGCTTGCGACTTTTAAAAATGGCTTGGTTGGGGTAGTGGGGGCGGGATTGAAAGTTTTCAGACGATACGAAAGTTGACTAAGTGGTCGTTAGAGTGGAGGATTTTCATTTAGTTGGACCGGAACATTGCTGATCGGTTGGAGCATCAACGGATATGGGGAGGAGTCAGGCGAATGGGGTTGAGTGGGTTCTGGGATGAGCCATGATGAAATGGCAAGGTTCACGCAATGAGTTGAATGACTTGATTCTGCTCCCACGTCTTATGGTCTTATGGTCTGTACGGGTTTGTTAGAGGCACGTTCGTTGTACAGAGAATGGTGGGTGCATGGAACGCTCCGATAGAGGCGGATACACTGGGGGCATTCACAAACTCTTATTTAGGCACATTGGTGATATAAATAGCAGGCTGTGTTGTAGCGGATGGTTAGATTTATCTTAGGGTAGATTAAAATGTCGGTACAACGTCGTCGGCCAATGCGCCTGTATTGTGTTGTAATGGTCTGTGTCCTATCCTCCTGGTAACTGTCATTGAATACAAAACTGGAACTCAAATCCTACCAGAGGTTTATATGAATTCCTGACTATTCCACTCACTCACCTTCCCACTGAAGGCAAACATGCCACATGCGCTTATAACATCCGGCCAGCTTGCGTACACACTGTCGGTGAGCTCGGTATTTCGGCGGACAGATTACTCTGTAAAGCAATAGTGGGCAATTCTGTTAACCGTCTGTCATTGATCGCATACCTTCACTTACAGTAGAACTCCAAGGACAGCTCCCGCACTTGCTTGGATTCAACTCCAACAGGCACGTCCATAACTGATCTTTATTGTCCAAATGCTACGCAAGTGGTTTAGCATTTTGTAACCCCTGTTCTCTCACACAACATTTATTTACCAAGTTTGTCTTTCATTTCAGAAATTCCGCTGACATTTTTTTAATCCATTTGACGTCATTCACATATTCTGTGCGCTCCTGTATATCAGCTCCCCACTTTCATCTGTGACTATGAATGACGAATGCGTGTGACTACAGGCAGAGCAAAAGAAGAGTGCACGAGCAGTGTGTCTAAAGACGTCACACGCCTACGTTGGCATTCGTTTCAGTAATGACTGATCTTTGCCGGCATGCATAGTCTTTCAATGCCAATTCCGAAAAGCTCGCTTTTGCTCTAACTTCAGGGTTTTTTTTCAATGTGCACGGGCTGTTTCTGACGGTCTGCCTCTCAGAGAACGCGGTGTCAATGCAATTCAATTAAAAGCAGGTTTTAGTCAAAATGTCCCTTGTTCACGAGTGGCAGACAATTGAAAACAATTAACATATTTTCTGCTGAATTCAAAGCTACGTTTTGAAAACTATCGCCCTGACTCTTCAAAGCCCCCCCCCCCAAAAAAATACAGATATAAAGGGATTATACTTGAACAGGAAAAATTTACAGCCTGCAGTATCAATTAAATTAGCGAGGTGGTTGTGTTCTGTAAAGACGTTGGCGCTGCCGGGTCAGTTCCCTGGTAAGAGGAGAACACTGCTACTGAAGTACAGACTTATAGGAATTTAGTTTATCCTGGAGCCAGAGAATAACAGCCGTACAGAGAAATCCGCAAAGCCATGCGCTTGAAAAGGCCACTCTCAGTGGTAAATGATTGCATACAGATGATTGCTAACAAAATTATACAATTATAATGCCGATTAGATCTTAAATATTAGAGATTACAAGTATAACTGAAAAGTAGCGAAATTCACTCAACATTTTGGAGCTGCATAAACAGTCGATGTTTCTGATCGAGCCCCTTCTTTAGGATTCGTCCGGGGTCTCTATCACCGGAGTACTTTGTTCGGATGTGGAAGGACACTTTGTTCGGATGTGGAAGGACAATTTGTTCGGATATGGAAGAACACTTTGTTCGGATTTGGAAGGACACTTTGTTCAGATGTTGAAGGACAGTTTGTTCGGATGTGCAAGGACACTTTGTTCGGATATGGAAGGACACTTTGTTCGGATGCGGAAGGACACTTGGTTCGGATGTGGAAGGACAGTTTGTTCGGATATGGAAGGACACTGGTCGGATGTGGAAGGGCACTTTGTTCGGATACTGAAGGACAGTTTGTTCGGATGTGGAAGGGCACTTTGTTCAGATATGGAAGGACACTTTGTTTGGATGTGGAAGTACACTTTGTTCGGATGTGGAAGGACACTTTGTTCGGATGTGGAAGCACACTTTGTTCGGATGTGGAAGGAAAGTTTGTTCGGATGTGGAAGGGCACTTTGTTCGGATGTGGAAGGACACTTTGTTCGGATGTGGAAGGACACTGTTCAGATATGGAAGGACACTTTCTTCGGATGTGAAAGGACACTTTGTTCGGATGTGGAAGGGCACTTTGTTCGGATGTGGAAGGACACTTTGTTCGGATGTGGAAGGGCACTTTGTTCGGATGTGGAAGGACACTGTTCAGATATGGAAGGACACTTTGTTCGGATGTGGAAGGGCACTTTGTTCGGATGTGGAAGGACACTGTTCAGATGTGGAAGGACACTTTGTTCGGATGTGGAAGGACACGTTGTTCGGATGTGGAAGGACACTTTGTTCGGATGTGGAAGGGCACTTTGTTCGGATGTTGAAGGACACTTTGTTCGGATGTTGAAGGACAGTTTGTTCGGATGCGGAAGGACACTTTGATCGGATGTGGAAGGACAGTTTGTTCGGATGTTGAAGGACACTTTGTTCGGATGTGGAAGGACAGTTTGTTCGGATGTGGAAGGACACTTTGTGCGGATGTGGAAGGACACTTTATTCGGATGCGGAAGGACACTTGGTTCGGATGTGGAAGGACAGTTTGTCCGGATATGGAAGGACAGTTTGTTCGGATGTGGAAGGACACTTTGTTCGGATATGGAAGGACACTTGGTTCGGGTGTAGAAGGACACTCTTCGGATGTGGAAGTACACTTGGTTCGTATATGGAAAGACAGCTTTCCTTCAGGTGCTGCTACACAATACTGGCACCAGTTTCAATTATAAAAAGAAATCGGGAAAATATGCACAATGTTCTCTCCTGGTCCTCAGTTGTTGAAATTATATGTTGTAACTATGTGGTTTTGTGCAGGTCTTGAGGCTTTAGTCCGTGGTCTTGTTTTGACTAGTGGGGTTGGATCTCCTTTCCGGGGAACGTGCTAAGACAGTAGCGCAGTATTAATACGCAGAAGCCTCTCCGGACTCTAGATTGGGGATTGCCAAACGTTATGTGGATTTTCTGGTGTAGTCTATTTTGTCATATACTTTAGTGATATCATTCTGGAGGAACGTTGTCTCATTTTTAACTGCATTGCATTTGTGGTTTCTAAATGACAATAAACTGAATCTGAATCTGAATCTGATATGTGGCAAAGCTACAGCGGTCACATGGGCAATGAAAGAATGCTTCCGTCCCTTGCTCACGAAACTGTAAAAGGGAACATGCTTTGCTTTGAAATCTAGTGAACACAATGCAATATTCAGCAGGAATATTTTCTGTTGCAATAGAGGCTCCATTCTGGGATTCACGGACCGCTCTGTTAATGGTAGGAGTCCATGGCATAAAAAGTTTTGGAAACTCCTGGGCTACAACACAGTTGGAACTACAACATAGTTAGATCTAATTTAATGGAAGGTAACTAAATTACACAGTACTATATTCCCAATGAGTTTGTATAAACGCGGGTAACGAAAGGCACTGTGTAGCGATCCTGCAGGTGCCTGAATCTCATACATGGTCATGAATTCCTGCCGTGCTTATTATGTATTTGTGAAGGGAATGTGATGTCACAATCAAACCCCACAACCCCAGGAAGCATATATGTTGACGTCACATCACAGAAGTTTAGCACGTGAAAAAGACACCATTAATACCTGCACATGCGTAATAGACCCTGACGTCCAGCACGCATTTTGGATTCAGCCGAGGTTTTATACACGCAACAAAAAGACAAGCAATTCAGGCAGAATCTATGGAGGGAAATTCGCAGTTGTGACTCCCGACCTCATTCGGACTGGAATGAACAGTCAGGTGGCGCGCAAAGATAATAATCACATTGCTGCTGCTTAAACAAAAAATACAAAAAATTCTACGTATTTATGGCAAAAGTCAATTATGGATAATTTCAGTTACATTTCATTTACAGAGCTTCCCATTTAGCGTAAACAGATATGTCGCGCCATTCTTCAGCTCGTCCCTGAACTTCCTCTGTGTCAGTCCATAGATACACGTGTTGGTGCAGGAACTGAGCAACATCAAAGTATACCCAAATTCTTGTAGAATAAATGTAGGCGTGTTATAATATTTGTCTGTGAAAAACACGTTTACCGCTGCCCAAGTCATGGAGTGTACAATGTTGGTTATCCACAATAAAATGAAATTGGCAGATAGAGCGAACAACAAAACTATTGACTTTCTTCGGTTCTTAACCTCTGGATCACTTTTGTTGTCAGTATTGCTCCGAAATCCACGGCGAACTATATTCGCTGCTATAATAGATCTGGTGGTTAAAACATTGAACAGCAGAATTAAACCAACTGGTAACAACGGGGTAATGATGGTGTCAAATAACTCGTAACCTCTCCACAGGGATGATGTATAGTACTCGGGTTTGGGAATGCACGTCCCTGGTTCTGCTGCAAAGTAAAATGGAAATGTCAGAACACAGCTGCCTCCGGCCACTGCCACGATCACCACGGTCGCTGTTCTCTCCGTACAATATCGGGGCCGCAGCTTCTGAAGGCAGATCGCGACGTAGCGATCGAAAGTGAAACTGACCGTCAGCCAAACGGAACAATCCAATGCTGCAATCGTCAGAATAGGTCCCACACCACACAGCGGGGGTTTCACCAAAAAGTCAGCATACGGATAGAGAGCATTGATTTTCTCCAATACAACACCAAAGAGAACGACCATCAGATCTGCTGCCGCCATGGCCACGAGGTAGCGAGTGATACATTTGGAGAGCCCACAATTTCTGCGAGACAGGATCACAATCGCCGCTAAATTCACTGAGAAAAGAGCGAAAAAAAGAGACAGTAATTTCTCAATATGTCTCGATTGCTCAGTGTGAGTTTGCTTGCGTGGTAAAACTGGTAGTCCAATCGCGCAGTGTAGGTAACAGTCTGCACTATTGTTTGTTTTACCAAAATGCATTACCGTACATTTCCCAATACTGTATTCTATCTGTCACTTTTGTGCCCATTCTTTCAATATGTATAAGCACTGCTGCAATCGCATTGCTTCCTCAGCAATACCTACCTATCCACCCATCATTCGTATCATCCGCACACTTTGCCACAAAGCCGTCAGTCCCATCATGGTAATCCTTGGTGGTGGGGAGAAGAAATCCATGGTGGAAATTTGTTTTTCGGATCGCAAGTCAGCGAATAGTGATTTGCTCGGCGATTGTTGCCGGGCCAATTGCCATGTGTCATCTATGTCGAAGATTTGGATAACAATGTGCAAAACCCGGGGAATAAATTTACAGACGGCAATAAAATAGATTGTCTAATGGAGAGTGAGGTCAGCTATCAAACATCAGGCTGCTATCTTCATCGGTTCAGTCAGTTGGACAAAGAATGGAATGGTGGAGCTTAATTGGGACACATGGAGGGTTTTACTTTTGAAAAGATAAGAAAGGTAGGAGATTCTCAGCGAACATTAGGGATCCGTGGAGTCTCGAGAATAGAGGTGTGTATATTTCAAGAACATGATTCACTGAAAGTGGAACATAAGGCGGACAGGGTTGTTATGAAGCTCGGATCGATAGGCTTCATCAGTGAAGGAACTGAGCAAAAAAATTTGGATGGGAATGGAAATGTACACGTCTGTGTTACGCCTGTACACAAACAACTGTGAGCATTGTGGTCACCTTGTAGTTGGAAAGGCTCACACTTAATTAGTCCAGAAACAATTTACCAGAATGTTTCCAGGATTGTAGAAACTGCTTTGCAGAGAGAGATTGATCAGAGCCGGACATTATTTGCTGCAGCGCAGGTAGATGGGAGTTAATCACACAGAAGCACAGAAAACCACAAAGGACAGAGACGGTGTAAATTCACCCAGTCTATTTTTACAGGGTTGCGGAATCCTGATCCTGACGGCGCGGGTATAAATTGAGTGGGGAAGGTTCAATAGGTATTTGAGGGGTAACGTTTATACAAATGGGACAATTAGGAGAATTATGCTGCGCAATGACGTGGCTGCAGGAGATCCAATAATAAAAGGCAGTTGGATGGGTGAATGGTTATGAAGCGTTTGAAAGGTTGTGAGGCGATCGCTTAAACATCGCGCAGCATCATATTTGACATGGAAACTTCGGATCAAATATCTCTTTTTCGTGCTGCATAACTCTACCCCTCCAGAATAAATTGACATTCTCGTTTATTCTAAATTCAGGGTATTTCCATAGAACTCTTTTCCCTCTGGATTAATTTTACTTTTCTCTTATATCCCTTATGAACTTCCATTGACCCTTCAGATATCAGTTTCCAATGGACTGACAACCAGGACAGCACATACCATTTGGCTGAATACACAGGACAGTCACCATAACTATTCCAGACAGAGGACATCATGAATCACACACAATCACTGTGTATTAGAATCTGAACCAGACTCGGGTTTAATATCAGCGGCAAATTCATTACATCCAAAACAAAAATGTTATGATTATACAGAAAAGGTTATGATTCAGTACATTAAAACAAACAAGAAAAAAACAGTAAAGATGTCAAAGTCACGCAAATCATATTTTAAACAAATCGATGTAAAGTCTTTCTTTTTTCATTATTTCCTGAGTGATTTTATATGAAAAGACTTGAACAGTAAAACACGTCCGCTCTAAATTGCAGCGCATAATTTAAAAACTACAGTATGTCGCGCATCTCGGCATTTCCGAGACCTTACCTGGAATACCAACGGCTGCCAGTACGGGATAGTAAATTGAGACGATATAATAAATCGCTGGGTATCCCATTTTCTGCCAGAAGCGTCGATCAGTTGTACCAACAGTGCCTACTTGCCCAGATGCGGTGGTTCAGTGAGCCCTTATACACCAGGAGGAAAGTCCCTTAAGCCAATTAATGCCCCCTTAGTTACATTAGCCACAGGACAGTGAAGAAACAACCAGTGATTGTTTCGGTCTATTTTTACTCATTGTGACATTGGGTAACTCACTGAACTCTTGGCGGTTCATGACAAACAATGGGTTCGATGTTCATTCAATGTATTTCAGAGGAGTCAGTGAAATAGTGTACCACAGCACAAGAAACTAGACCCATCCAGTCCGTGTCAAATTCTGCCTCGACTTACGTACCGTTACATTCACGTACTTACCCAAATTTCTCTTAAATGTTACTTCAAGCCCATGTCCACCACTTCCGCTGGCAACTAGTTGCACAGTCTCCCCACTCGTGAAATAGAGCTCCCCATCAGGTTCCCTTAAATATTTTACTTTTCATCCCTAACCTATGAACGGCAGTTTTAGTCTCACCCAAATAGTGACAAAAGCCTGATTCCATTTACCCCTCATAATCTGTATGCCTCTGTGCATTCTCCCCACATTTTCCTGTGCTCAGGATCAGGAAAACAAAATCAATGTCCGAAATAATTCAAACATTCCCCATAAATCAGATCTTCAAGCTTCAACAAAGGCCTTGTAAACTTTCTCTGTATGTGTTCACTCTCAGTGATTTCTTTGTGCAGGTAGTTGATCAGAACTCCACACAATACTCCAAACTGAGTCTCACCAACGTACAATTCAACTTCAGAATTACATCCTCAGCTAAATAGTCTGATTTGTCAATGCCTAACTGCCCAAAACCCGCTTTATGACCCGATTTCCCTCAGACTCCACTATCAATGAGTAATGGATCTGTACTCACAGACCCCTTTGTTCACTGCGCTACTCAGTGCCGTACTATTCCATGTGTACGTCCCACGCTGGTCAGTCCTCCCAGTGTGCAACATCCCGCACGTCCGCATTAACAACAGAGCTAGTGGTGATCACTGCGGCACTCCACTATTATCAGCCTCCATTCAGAGTGGCGACCATATAACTTCACTCTCTGGCTTCTACCGTAGTCATGTTGAATCCGGTTTACCACATCCCACTGAAAGAAAGGGACTGAACGGTCTGGACTAACCTCCCATGTAGGCTTTGTCAAAATCTTTGTTGATGTCCAAATCAACGAGATCCGCTGACACGTCTTCATCAGATTTTCTAGTAACTCCTAGAAAAAAAAGTTTGTAAGATTGCTTAGAGATGACGTACCACTCACAAAGCCACGTTGAATTTCAACAATAATGCCATGTCTATCGAAATACTTACCGTATATATACCGTCCCTTCGAGTACCTTGAAATAATTTACCCACTACCGGCTTCAGACTCACCGGCCCATAATTTGCGAGCCCTTCGCGAGCAGGAATAAAAGGACAATACCTGTTCTCTAGTCACCTGGCCTCTTAACCGCGATTAAGGATCTTTTAAATATCTCAGCCGAGACCCCAAAAATTAATAGACTTGCCTCCCACAAGGTTCGCGTGGACAACCTTTCAAGGATCTGGACATTAGCCTCCCTAATTTGATTCAAAACAAACTTATCCGTCTATCTGTCTATATACTATTTATCTGTCTATCTATCTGTCTGTCTGTCTATCTATCTATCTATCTTACTTTCTATCTATCTCTCTGTCTATCCACCTGTCTTCCTAAGTCCCCTTCAGGTTTTCTTCTAGGGCAAAATCAGGACAGATTCTAAACCTGCTGATTTCCCTCTTGTGTTCTCTTAAATGGTGGTTATTCCTCACGTTTGTTATACAGCCCGTCTGCCTAACAAAAGTAAATATACCCCTTGAAGAGCAAGCTCCTGTAAGAATGGTGGACTTTGGATTTTGTTCTAACAGGAACATAGGAGCAGTGTACACTCAATACCGCTTCTGAAGGCCTCCCACTTACCCAGCATTCATTTGAATAGATTTGGCAAATTCTATCCCATCAATTTCTTTACAGAATCAAAGTCCCAGTCAATATGTTGAAAGTTAAAGTGAACTACGAACACAACCTTCACTTTTTTTGCAAAGATCTGACGTTTCTGCAAATTTGTTCCTGTCAATTCCGCCGCTCTTCAATGTAGTCATTGACGTGATCATCGCTTTGGTTTAATTCCGTTGTACTCATGCAGACTCATTGGAGGAGTCTCCAGTCGGTCCTGTCCGAGCTCTGTTGTTACATCTTCCATGACTAGTAATGCCACCCTTTCCTCTTTCATAACCACCTCACCTTTCTATCGTTTATGAAACAACTGAACCACGGAACATTGAGCATGCAATTGTTACCAATGGCTATAATCGCATAAACCAACGTGTTGACCCTTACCTAAATCACTCATTGTATTGAAATAGACGCGTTTTAGATTATTAGTCCCACCATGCCCAACCTTCCAATCATTTCTTTTAATGCAGACATATTATCTACATTCCCCACAACTACTTCACTAGATGACCTGTCACACTCATTTCCATATCACCACAACTTTATTTTGAACGTCTCGGAGCAGTACCAGGAAACCTCGACACAACGAAATTGGTTCCCGTGCAGTTGACGTGCAATCTGTTCACGTTGTGAACGTCCTGCCTTCAGTGGAAGAGAGTCCAATGATCCAAATTCTGCATCCTGTCTCCTTCCCCACGTGCTGAACTGTGTCATGTTCACATTTCAAGCGTCAGTGACGTGTGGTACGGGTAGCAATCTCGGTACCACCGACCTTGTGGTCCGGCCCTTTAACTTATCACCTAAATACGCGGAACTCACTTTGCAGGACATCGTTACTCGTCCTGTTCATGTATTTGATAAACCTGCGGTTGACAACCTTGGCTGCTTTCCTCCCACCGCCAACACCCACATTAACAATGCTAAGGCCATTATCCGACATTTCACCGACCCTGCTACCTAGGGGCCATCCCATCTTGGAATCTCGCTCTATAACCAATGAATGTCCTGTTATTTCTATCAGTATGCTCTCTAATCCCAATCCAGTAGTGAGGTGGAAGAAAATGTGGACAAGGGAGGCAGTGAAGCGTTTACAGGACTGGACTGTATTCAGGGATTCACCTTCGACTCTGGAGTCCACCATCTGTGCGGATTGGAAACAACATCTCCGCTCGCTGTCAATCAGCACTGACGCACCACCAGGATGCCACTGTTGTCACCGACTACATTAAACCCTGTGTGGATGAGTGTTTGCCTATGAAATCTTCCTGTACATTCTCAATCAAAAACCTGCGGATGAAGAATGAGGTTCGTAGGGCCAGATCTGTGGCATTTAACTCCGGTGAACCAGGTCTGTACGGGAAAACCTGGTATGATTTACAGAGGACTATTTCCAGAGCTAAGAAACAGTTCCGAAAGAGTTTAGAGGCGACGTCGGATACACGTCAACTCCGGCAGGGTTTGCAGCTATAACTTCCTACAAAGCAAAACCCAACATCATGAAGGACAGTATTGTTTCGCTTCCAGTCGAGCTCAACCCCGTTTATGCTCGATTAGAAAGGAAGAATAAAGTTTCAGCTGTGAGGATCCCTGCAGCATCCGGTGACCTTGTGACCTCTGCGTTGGAGGCCGACGTCAGGTTGTCCATCAAGAGGGTGAACCCTGCAAGGCGGCAGTCCCCTAAGGAGTACCTGGTAAGGCTCTGAAAGCTGTGCCATCCAACTGGCAGGGGTATTGAAAGACATTTTCAATGTCATTGCTACGGTTGGCATTGTTCGCGCCTGCTTCAAAAGGGCAGCAAATATACCAGTGCGCAGTAAGATCAGTGAAAGGTGCCGTAACGAAGAATATACAGAGCACTCACGTCCATGGTGATGAAATGCTTTGAGGTTTAGGTCATGGCTAGAATCATCTCCAGTCTTAATAAGGATCTGGACTTTCTGCAATTTGCCAACGCCTCCATAGATCTATAGCAGAAGCGATCTCAGTGAATCTCCTTGCAGTTTTGGGTCACCTGGACAGTACAAATACCTACGTCAGGATGCTTTATATTGGCTGTATATTCCTACAGTTCTGATCGGGAAACTACAAACCATGTGCCTCTGCACCAGCTGCATTCAAACTGCAATCGCTCGTCCGTCAGCTGCAACCGCCTTGCCGAAACTTTGTCGTTCCTTCTACCCCGGAGCCTCGGCTGGCGACACCGGCATGGAATTGGCGCAGGGCCGCTTCCCGGAGTCGAGTCGTCCGGGACGTTCCTTGATATGTCGGAAAACGGCCGGTCAGTGAGCTCCGGGAGCAGGAAACCCAAACGAAAAATGACAGTCTGAGCGCAGCTGCAGATCCGAGGCTTCAACAGGTCAACATCCAACCTGGAAAAAAACGAAAGAGATGAAGTAAATCTGTTTCCGCGAATGAGCTTGAAGGGGCAACAAGTTGGCGCCATCTTATCTCCTCCTCCCTTAACACCCCCCCACCCCCTCCACCAGATTCCTTAACTACCCCTTTGGTGGTGTTTCCGGCATTATCTGAATTTCTGCTTAAACCACTCACTTCCTTCAGATAGTGTAGAGGAATACTTATGGCTCTTGATGTCATTTTCAACCATGGTCGCTTTTGCTTATTAGATCAATATTGCCCCACTCAGTCTCGCCAAACAACACGCGAATAGTAACCTTCTTGCAATAAAATCTGACTCTCCAATGAGACGACCCCTGTTTCGAAGAAGTATCTATAATCTGATTAGTTCGCATTCGAGATATCGGTCTTCCAAATTAATCAGCTTTCTAAATAAATTCAGTATTTGTCAGATTTGTGTTTTTCTTTCCGGCATCCTGTCACTCGCAGTGAGTTCCATTTGACCTACAGCATGTTGACGATGCTCCACTGTTACAGCACTAATATATTTACTCTGTTTGCCGGATATCTGTACAGTGTTATAAACGATCGATATGACATGAAACAGCGGACAGTGTCGGGCTTTGTGAACTCGGTGTCCGAACGTGCACTAAAACACGTCACTGTGAGTTTCACCGCTCTGTACTGACACAGTCACTGCTTTCCATATACAGGTTGGTCTCTGTAACTCTCCACCTCAGTCAATGACCACATCCCTTTTTCCACTTCAATTCTCTATCGCTCGCTCTCCGACTCTGTCGCAGTCTGTTCTGTTCACGTGACTACTGTCCTTCGGCTCCTAGTAACACGGTCTCGCGCTTATTCTTCGGTCACGAGCAGAGCTGGATCCCCGTCCATTTATGTGCCCGAGAACCTCTTGAGCGCAGATATCGCATTCGCTCCGCTACTCTCCGCAAATTCTGGTGCCCGCCGCTCTGTGTTAATAATTTGGCCGCACACATATCTTTGCCCCTGTACACTTTAATGCATGCACTCTGATGATAGACGTTTCTCCTTGCGAAACCTATACGGACTCCCTGCTTACTTGTCTTTGTACCAATAAAATTCACTGGATGCACTCTGATTATAGACATGCAACCCTGCGAAACTAATAATGCCGCTCTGCTCTAACTATGCCTCTCATAATCTCATAATTGTGCAACATATCTCCTCTCGGTCACACACACGAAAACAACCCGACTCTCCAAAATCTTTGAAAGTACATGACTTCTAACTCAGCCGTAATCTGGAAAATATCATCTGCGCCGTTATCAGAGCCTCGTTACTGAAGACGGATGCGAAACACCCATTGGGTTCATCTGCAATTCTTTGTCCCCCATTCGCACCTCGCCAGCATCATTTTCCAGTGACCCAATATTAGCCCCCACTTCTCTTCTACGCATGTTATAACGAAACAACGTTTTATCTTCCTGCTTTATGTTATTGCCTTGTTTGCTCTCGTTTTGTCTTCTCCTTTTTTTTAAATAATCTTCTTGATTGCCTTTTGTGGATATTAAAAGCTTCCCGATCATCCTTCCACCTAATTTCTGCGTCCTTATCTGCCCTTTCCTTGGCCTTTATGCAGTCCGTAACTTCCCCTGTCAGCCACGGTTGCTTACCCCTGCCATTTGAGAACTTCTTCCTCTGCGGGACATATCCATCCTGCGCCTCGTGAACTATTCCCAGAAACTTCAGCCATCATCACCGCCAGTATCCTCCTCTGATCGGCCCGGGCAATTTTCTGTTTCGTGCCCCTGTAATTCCCTTTATTCAGTAGAATGATGAAGAATTCTGTAACTTGCCCACCCAACCCCAGCACCCCAGTAGAATATCTCTTGCAAACAGCAGTAACTGAGCGGACGGACATATTGTTCTGTGGAATACAATCACATGTAAATTCATTTCCAGCGAATGAAACACACATGGGGTTTAACACATTTAGCTGAACAGAGTTTTCATGAATACTATTTGTAGCAAAGTGGACTTTGCTTTCCACGCTGAAATTTACTGTCCAACCCACTTTTACCCGAGATGGACGGTCCCCTTTGCTAATCCACGGATAC